>NC_069507.1:165421291-165706291 GCF_027579735.1 Bombina bombina
ACCTCCAGTAATGTCTGAAATGATTTCCTTCAATTCAGGGCCGAATAGGGTCTTACCTTTGAAAGGAATAGTTAACAGTTTAGACTTTGACGATACATCAGCAGACCACGATTTTAACCATAGCGCTCTGCTCGCCAATATGGCAAAGCCTGCATATTTTGCGACTAATTTAGTGATCTGGAAAGCAGCATCTGTGATAAAAGAATTAGCTAATTTAAGAGCTTTAATTCTGTCCAAAATGTCGTCTAGGGGCGTCTCTACTTTCAGAGACTCCTCAAGGGCGTCAAACCAGAAAGCCGCCACCGTAGTTACTGGAACAATGCAGGCAGCAGGTTGTAACAAGAAACCCTGGTGAATAAATAATTTCTTTAGAAGACCCTCTATTTTTTTATCCATAGGTTCTTTGAAAGCATAACTGTCCTCAATAGGTATAGTTGTACGCTTAGCTAAAGTAGATATTGCTCCCTCCACCTTAGGGACTGTTTGCCAGGAGTCCTTGATGGTGTCTGATATGGGAAACATTTTCTTAAAATTAGGAGGGGGAGAGAACGGTATACCTGGTCTATCCCATTCCTTTTTAATAATTTCCGAAATTCTTTTGGGAACCGGAAAAACATCAGTGTAAGTAGGAACTTCTAGCTATTTATCCATTTTACATAATTTTTCTGGAGGAATTGTAATAGGTTCACAATCATCCAAAATCACTAGGACCTCCCTGAGCAACAGGCGAAGGTGCTCAAGTTTAAATTTAAAGGACGTTAAGTCCGTATCTGTCTGAGGTAACACATTCCCTGAATCTGAAAGTTCTCCCTCAGACAATAATTCCCTAACCCCCAATTCAGAGCATTGTGAGGGTACATCGGAAATGGCTACTAAAGCATCAGAAGGTTCAGTATTTACGTTAATACCTGGCCTACTGCGTTTACCCTGCAAACCTGGCAGTTTAGATAATACCTCAGTGAGGGTAGTTGACATAACTGTAGCCATATCTTGCAGAGTAAAAGAATTAGACGCACTAGATGTACTAGGTATCACTTGTGTGGGTGTTAAAGGTTGGGACACTTGAGGAAAATTAGATGGCATATCCTGATTCTCTTCAGACTGAGAATAATCCTTAGACATACTTTCATTTCCTAAAATATGTTCTTTACAGTGTAAGGCTCTATCAGTACAAGAGGTACACAATGTAAGAGGGGGTTCCACAATGTCTTCTAAACACATAGAGCAATGAGTTTCCTCAATGTCAGACATGTTAAAAAAAGTAGTAATAACCACAACAGTTGGTAAACACTTTATTTATTGAAAAAATACATTTTGTAAAAAACGGGTACTGCGCCTTTAAGAAATAAAAGTGCACAATTTTTTTCCAAACACACTTAAGTAGCCTACAAACGTTCAAAAACTATGAATATAAATGCAGATTTGCCAAAAATTATTGCATCCCAAATGCAAGAGTAGAAATTTATACTTTAGAGGAACATTTAAGCAAAAAAATTACACTTTGTTAAAAAAGACCCCTGCACCTCGCCACAGCTCTGCTGTGGCACATACCTGCCCCCAGAACACTGCCAAATGAATCGACACCAATCCAGGATAGTACAGAACACAGATAGGGCCCAACCGGAGCAAATGTCTGCTGTCTCCTTCAGTGTAAACTAGGCCCCGCCCACAATGGAGGTTGCACTAAAATTTAAAATACCTCATGAGAAACGGTTTTAAACTGCCATGTGGTCCCCAAAAACACAATAAAAGCCATCCTTTTGTTTAACAATATAATAAAGATTTAGTAATATGTCCCAGTGTTTTAATTATATGATGACTTTGAGTGCATAATTATTAGAAAACAAACACCCAGGAGAACAGTAACACCCTTTTGTATATAGGACTACTGCTTACCCTGTTCCCACTATGAGGAACCCAATCAGCCAGTTCTGATATATTAACTCTCCTCAGAAATAAAAAGGCTGAAAACATACCTCAAATGCTGTTTGCTGCATGAGACTGTTCTCCACACTGAAGATTTTTCCCATATTACATTCAGATCTGTGGGAACCATAATTGATCTTAGTAACTGCCGCTAAGATCATCAATTTCAGGGGGAAATCTTCTTCCAAATCCCCCCTGAGTCAAATAGTACTCACCGGTACCATTTAAAATAAAAAACATCTTGATTGAAGAAATTAAAACTATCATTTTATCACCACTATCACTTTACCCTTCCTATTACTAGCATAGGCAAAGAGAATGACTGGGGGGAGGATCTAAGGGAGCAGTTATATAACAGCTCTGCTGTGGTGCTCTTTGCCACTTCCTGTTAGCAGGAGGATAATATCCCACAAGTAAGGATGAATCCGTGGACTCGTCATATCTTTGTAAAAGTTTATTATAGTTGCGGCGGGGTCCGGGAGCGGCGGTTTAGGGGGGTAATACATTTATTTACTTGCGGCGGTGTAGGGGGGGGCAGATTAGGGGTGTTTAGACTCGGGGTACATGTTAGGGTGTTAGGTGTACACATTTCCCATAAGAATCAATGGGATGTCGGGCAGCAGCGAACATGAACTTTCGCTATGGTCAGACTCCCATTGATTCCTACGGGATTCGCCGCCTCCAAGGCGGCAGTTTGAAAACCAGGTACGCTGGGCCGGAAAAGTGCCGAGTGTATCTGCTAGTTTTTTGATAACTAGCAAAAGTAGTCAGATAGTGCCGAACTTGTGTGCGGAACATCTGGAGTGACGTAAGAATCGATCTGTGTCGGACTGAGTCCGGCGGATCGAAGCTTACGTCACTAGATTCTACTTTTGCCCGTGTGTAGGGCTTGATAACTAAGGCGAATCAGCCTCGCCACAAATACGCTGCGGAATTCCAGCGTATTTGAGGTTGACGGCTTGATAAATAGGGTCCAATGTGACAAATCCCTGCCCTCACCCGCCTCCACTCCACTCCACCACCATAAAAATGCCACTCAGAGGAGCAGTGGATATGTCACTTTGCATAAAACGAAAATCATATGTGTTCTGCAATGTTAATAGCTATTTAAAATGAAATCTACCATTAAAATACACTCTTATATAACAACAAAGTGGTTATTCATTTTTTTTTTTAAATCACAAACTACCTTCTAAACAACTAAAAAAAAAAAAAAAAAAAAAAAAAGGGGTGACAATCCCCTGCCCTCACCCACCTCCACTCCACTCGGCCACCAAAAAAATGCCACTAAGAGGAGCAGTGGGATGTCACTTTGCATAATAATAATATTTAAAGTAAATAGCTATTAAAAATAAAAACAACCATTAAAATATACCTTTTCATGATAACAGAGTAGTTATTTTAAAAAAAACAAATGTCAAAAACTACCTTTTAAACAACTATAGAAAAAGAGAAAAAAGAAACATTGTGACAAACCCCTGCCCTCACCCGCCTCCACTCCACTCCACCACCAAAAAAATGCCACTCAGAGGAGCAGTGGGATGTCACTTTGCATAAATAAATGTATTTGTTAATTAAAGTAAATAGCTATTAAAAATAAAAACAACCATTAAAATATACTTTTTCATGATAACACAGTAGTTATTTAAAAACAAAAACAAATGTCAAAAACTACCTTTTAAACAAATAAAAGAAAAGAAAAAAAAAATGTGACAAACCCCTGCCCTCACCCACCTCCTCTCCACTCCGCCACCAAAAAAATGCCACTCAGAGGAGCAGTGGGATGTCACTTTGCATAAATAAATTTGTATAAGTTACTTAAAGTAAATAGCTATTAAAAATAAAAACAACCATTAAAATATACTTTTTCATGATAACAGAGTAGTTATTTAAAAAAAAAACAAATGCCAAAAACTACCTTCTAAACAACTATAGAAAAAGAGAGAAAAAAAACATTGTGACAAATCCATGCCCTCACCCACCTCCACTCCACTCCGCCACCAAAAAAATGCCACTCAGAGGCGCAGTGGATATGTCACTTTGCATAAAACGAAAATCATATGTGTTCTGCAGTGTTAATAACTATTTTAAATGAAATCTACCATTAAAATACACTCTTATATAACAACATAGTGGTTATTTTTTTTTTTTTTAAAAAGTCACAAACTTCCTTCTAAACAACTAAAAAAAGAAGAAAAAAAGTGTGACAATCCCCTGCCCTCACCCACCTCCACTCCACTCCACCACCAAACAAATGCCACTCAGAGGAGCAGTGGGATGTCACTTTGCATAAATAAATTCATATAAGTTTTTTAAAGTAAATAGCTATTAAAAATAAAAACAACCATTAAAATATACTTTTTCATGATAACAGAGTAGTTATTTTAAAAAAAAACTAATGTTAAAAACTATCTTCTAAATAACTATAGAAAAAGAGAAAAAAAGAAACATTGTGACAAATCCATGCCCTCACCCGCCTCCACTCCACTCCGCCACCAAAAAAATGCCACTCAGAGGAGCAGTGGGATGTCACTTTACATAAAAAAATTCATATAAGTTTTTTTTTGTAAACTCAAGGGTAACCTTATCAAATACATAAAAATAAACCATTGCCCACATAATTTGTTTACCAAACTATAAACAATTGTTTTATATGACAAGATTCTCATCTTTCTAGAGACAATGGATTGGTTAGCCTAAGCTCTACCTAACGACCAAAATAAAATCTTAAATCTTAAAGAGAGCCTATATGAAAAGGGTATGCAAATTGGGTAATGTGAGGCTCAAGCAACTGCCTTACATATAAAGTTTGTGGCTATACGAACCCCAATTATATAAATATGGCAGACTTAAATATGGAAGGGAAGCTATAAACTATAAACTAAGGACACCTAATAATTAAGATATGGATCCAGGGAATCCCCTTAAGTTAGAGCACCAAAGGTTCTATGCAGTAAGTAGTGAGGTTATTATCACTCCCATAATGGCAAGGTTCACAGTGAGATAATTGGGGATAAAACAAAGACAAAGTGAGATTACAATATCGTCGTGCCAGGTCATAAAGAGGAAACATATACAGTTAGTTCCAGCCTATTACTAGCGAACTCTTAACCAACAATTTAAATAATGTGCACTAAATGACAGCCAGTTAAAACTAAAGTAATGTATTGCTGGTCTCAGTATGAGAGAGTGTCATAAGAGCAACTATGTCATTTGTAATATACCCTGTCACATGGGTATGGGCCCAATACCCAGCAACAGGATTAAACCACAAGTAAATAAACATCTATAACACCTATATTAAATAGCACTATATATATTAAATAACAAAAAAGTCTGAGCTGCAGCGAAATAAAATAACTTTGGCACGTATAAAAGAACATTAACCAGCATAGTATCTGCAAGACCCATAGTGAGTTGTCTAAGATCAGTTTCGGTTGCCACTATAGGATTTCTCCAGTGTCCATATTCCCTGAAATAATGTACAAAGCTGCTCATAAGAGTCCTGGAAGAATGGATCCCCATCACAGCCATAGTCCAAGCTCTGGAAAAGTTGCGTGGGAGCTTTCAATCCCGGTCACAGAGATCCAGATCCACCGTTAAACTAACCAATGTCGCTTCTGGGGTCGGCTTGAAGAGGAAACAATAAGAGAGAGCCATGTACTCGGCAGTGAAGTAGCAGAAGCCGATCCACACTCCAAACCTGTACATCCCGTCCTCCGAGGTCAGAAGCATCTAGCGTGTGGCAAAACCTTTCCAAATCCGCATCAGCAACAAGTGCAAAAAGGAACTGTCCATACCTCTGAAGTCCAGCGGGCAAACACAGGTAGGTGATCCGCAACTTGGAATGAGCAGCCGAAGTACTCCCAGGGGTGTCTGCAGTGTCCGGTCTCTGTATGACCTGTAAACATAAAGTTGTTTCCTTCGGGGTAGGGGCCTCTGCATTGCCACCAGCCTCCTGAGCACACAATGCCAAGCTATCGTGAGTGTTATAGACCGGAGGGCTCCATAACCTCGCCTGATGGTCTGGATCAACATTAGCTGACAAATCCTGCCCAGTTGCCGCTGCAAGTGCTTGCAACAAGTTGAAAAAGTGGTCATCAATTTAGAATTCTAAAAAGATCAGCACCATTTTAGAATTCTCAATCGGCAGAATCGCCACCAGGCTTGTTACATCTCTGTGGTAAACCGCAGTGTTTAGAGCTCAGGTATTCCCAAACAATTAAGAAGGAGAGCTTATAAATATAAGATCAGTCTCTGGATACCATGGAGTTACTTAATAAGGCAGGTTAGCCCCATATAATATATCTGTTAATAGCATTTTAAAATGAAATCTACCATTAAACTACACTCTTATATAACAACATAGTCACAAACTACCTTCTAAACAAATAAAAAAAAAGAAAAAAAAAGTGTGACAAACACCTGCCCTCACCCACGTCCACTCCACTCCGCCACCAAAAAAATGCCACTCAGAGGAGCAGTGGGATGTCACTTTGCATAAATAAATTTGTATAAGTTATTTAAAATAAATAGCTATTAAAAATAAAAACAACCATTAAAATTTACTTTTTCATGATAACAGAGTAGTTATTTAAAAAACAAAAACAAATGTCAAAAACTACCTTCTAAACAACTATAGAAAAAGAGAAAAAAAGAAACATTGTGACAAATCCATGCCCTCACCCGCCTCCACTCCACTCCACCACCAAAAAAATGCCACTCAGAGGAGCAGTGGGATGTCACTTTGCATAAATAAATTCATATGTTAATTAAGTAAATAGCTATTAAAAATAAAAACAACCATTAAAATATACTTTTTCATGATAACACAGTAGTTATTTAAAAAACAAAAACAAATGTCAAAAACTACCTTCTAAACAAATAAAAAAAAAGAAAAAAAAAGTGTGACAAACCCCTGCCCTCACCCACCTCCACTCCACTCCGCCACCAAAAAAATGCCACTCAGAGGAGCAGTGGGATGTCACTTTGCATAAATAAATTTGTATAAGTCATTTAAAGTAAATAGCTATTAAAAATAAAAACATACATTAAAATATACTTTTTCATGATAACAGAGTAGTTATTTAAAAAAAACAAATGTTAAAAACTACCTTCTAAACAACTATAGAAAAATAGAAAAAAGAAACACTGTGACAAATCCATGCCCTCACCCGCCTCCACTCCACTCCACCACCAAAAAAATGCCACTCAGAGGAGCAGTGGGATGTCACTTTGCATAAATAAATTCATATGTTAATTAAAGTAAATAGCTATTAAAAATAAAAACATACATTAAAATATACTTTTTCATGATAACAGAGTAGTTATTTAAAAACAAAAACAAATGTCAAAAACTACCTTCTAAACAACTATAGAAAAAGAGAAAAAAAAGAAACATTGTGACAAATCCATGTCCTCACCCACCTCCACTCCACTCCGCCACCAAAAAAAATGCCACTCAGAGGAGCAGTGGATATGTCACTTTGCATAAAACGAAAATCATATGTGTTCTGCAATGTTAATAGCTATTTAAAATGAAATCTACCATTAAAATACACTCTTATATAACAACATAGTGGTTATTAATTTTTTATTTATTTTTTTAAATCACAAACTACATTCTAAACAACTAAAAAAAAAGAAAAAAAAAGTGTGACAATCCCCTGCCCTCACCCACCTCCACTCCACTCCGCCACCAAAAAAATGCCACTCAGAGGAGCAGTGGGATGTCACTTTGCATAAATAAATTTGTATAAGTTATTTAAAGTAAATAGCTATTAAAAATAAAAACAACCATTAAAATATACTTTTTCATGATAACAGAGTAGTTATTTAAAAATAAACAAATGTCAAAAACAACCTTCTAAACAACTATAGAAAAAGAGAAAAAAGAAACATTGTGACAAATCCATGCCCTCACCCACCTCCACTCCACTCCGCCACCAAAAAAATGCCACTCAGAGGAGTAGTGGATATGTCACTTTGCATAAAACTAAAATCATATGTGTTCTGCAATGTTTATAGCTATTTAAAATTAAATCTACCATTAAAATACACTCTTATATAACAACATAGTGGTTTTTTTTTTTTAAAAGTCACAAACTACCTTCTAAACAAATAAAAAAAATAAAAAAAAAGTGTGACAATCCCCTGCCCTCACCCACCTCCACTCCACTCCGCCACCAAAAAAATGCCACTCAGAGGAGCAGTGGGATGTCACTTTGCATAAATAAATTTGTATAAGTTATTTAAAGTAAATAGCTATTAAAAATAAAAACAACCATTAAAATATACTTTTTTCATGATAACAGAGTTATTTAAAAAAAGGAAATTTATGCTTACCTGATAAATTTATTTCTTTTATGATATGACGAGTCCACGGATTCATCCTTACTTGTGGGATATTATCCTCCTGCTAACAGGAAGTGGCAAAGAGCACCACAGCAGAGCTGTTATATAACTGCTCCCTTAGCTCCTCCCCCCAGTCATTCGACCGGAGATATAGGAAGAGAAAGGAAAAGCTAAAAAGGTGCAGAGGTGACTGTAGTTTTAAAAATAAAATAAATTCTGTCTTAAAATGACAGGGCGGGCCGTGGACTCGTCATATCGTAAAATAAATAAATTTATCAGGTAAGCATAAATTTCCTTTTCTTTTACAAAGATATGACGAGTCCACGGATTCATCCTTACTTGTGGGATACAATACCAAAGCAACAGGACACGGATGAACGGGAGGGACAAGACAGAGACCTAAACAGAAGGCACCACTGCTTGAAGAACCTTTCTCCCAAAAACAGCCTCTGAAGAAGCAAAAGTATCAAATTTGGAAAATTTGGAAAAAGTATGAAGGGAGGACCAAGTCACAGGCTTACAAATCTGTTCAACAGAAGCATCATTTTTAAAAATCCCATGTGGAAGCCACAGCTCTTGGAATGAGCCATAATTTTTTCAGGAGGCTGCTGTCCAGCAGTCTCGTATGCCAGGCAGATGATGCATTTCAGCCAAAAAGAGAGAGAGGTAGCCGTAGCTTTTTGACCCCTACGCTTTCCAGAATAAACAACAAAAAGAGAAGATGTTTGTCGGAAATCCTCGCTCGCTTCTAAGTAAAACTTCAAAGCGCGAACCACATCCAAGTTATGTAATAGACGTTCCTTCTTAGAAGAAGGATTAGGACACAAGGAAGGAACAACAATTTCCTGATTAATATTCTTATTTGAAACAACCTTAGGAAGAAATTTAGGTTTAGTACGCAAAACCACCTTATCAGAATGGAATATAAGATAAGGCGAATCACATTGTAAAGCAGAAAGCTCAGAAACTCTTCGAGCAGAAGAGATAGCAACTAAAAACAAAACTTTCCAAGATATCTTGGAGAAAGTACAAAATCCTAGGAATCCTAATCTTACTCCATGAGTAGCCCTTGGATTCTCACCAATAAAGATATTTACGCCATATCTTATGATAAATCTTTCTAGTGACAGGCTTGCGAGCCTGAATCAGAGTATCAATGACCGACTCAGAGAATATTCGCTTTGATAAAATCAAGCGTTCAATCTCCAGGCAGTCAGCTGCAGAGAAGTTAGATTTGGATGTTTGAACGGACCTTGAATGAGAAGGTCCTGCCTCAACGGTAGTTTCCACGGAGGTAGAAACGACATGTCCACTAGATCCGCATAATAAGTCCTGCATGGCCACGCAGGCGCTATTAAAATTACTGAAGCTCTCTCCTGTTTGATTCTCGCAATCACACGGGGTAAGAGAGGAAACACATAAGCTAGGTTGAACGACCAAGGTACTGCTAGAGCATCTATCAGTACAGCCTGAGGATCCCTTGACCTGGACCCGTAACGTGGAAGTTTGGCATTCTGTCGAGATGCCATTAGATCCAATTCCGGTGTGCCCCATTGTTGAGTCAATGATGCAAACACCTCCGGATGGAGTTCCCACTCCCCGGATGAAAAGTCTGACGACTTAGAAAATCTGCTTCCCAGTTCTCTACTCCTGGGATATAGATTGCTGATAGATGGCAAGAGTGATTCTCTGCCCATCGGATTATCTTTGATACCTCTATCATCGCAAGAGAACTCCTTGTTCCCCCCTGATGATTGATATATGCTACAGTCGTGATATTGTCCGACTGGAATCTTATGAATTTGGTCAGTGCCAACTGAGGCCACGCCTGAAGCGCATTGAATATTGCTCTCAGTTCCAGAATATTGATTGGTATTTGATACTCCGTCGGAGTCCAAGTTCACTGAGCCTTCAGGGAATTCCAGACTGCACCCCAGCCCAAGAGGCTGGCGTCCATTGTCACTATAACCCATGATGGCCTGCGGAAGCACATTCCCTGGGACAGATGATCCTGTGACAACCACCAAAGAAGACAGTCTCTGGTCTCTTGATCCAGATTTATCTGAGGAGATAAATTCACATAATCCCCATTCCACTGTCTGAGCATGCACAGCTGCAGTGGTTTGAGATGAAAGCAAGCAAACGGGATGATGTCCATTGCTGCTACCATTAATCCAATGACCTCCATACACTGAGCCACTGATGGCCGAGGAATGGACTGAAGAGCTCGGCAAGTATTTAGAATCTTTGATTTTCTGACTTCCGTCAGAAATATTTTCATGTCTACCGAGAATGGAACTCTTGTATGTGGAACAAGTGAACTCTTTTCTATATTCACTTTCCAACCATGAGTCCTTAGGAAGGACAGCACAATGTCCGTGTGAGATTTGGTCAGATGACGATTTGATGCCTGAATCAAGATATAGTCTAGATAGGGCACCACTGCTATGCCCTGCGGCCTGAAAACCGCTAGTAGGGACCCTAGCACTTTTTTGAAAATTCTGGGATCTGTGGCCACCCCAAAGGGAAGGGCCAGGAACTGATAATGCTTGTCCAGAAAAGTAAACCTTAGAAACTGATGATGATCCTTGTGGATAGAAATGTGAAGGTACGCATCCTTTAGATCCACGGTGGTCATGTATTGACCCTCCTGGATCATTGGTAAGATTGTCGTATAGTCTCCATCTTGAACGATGGGACTCTGAGAAATTTGTTTAGACATGTTAAATCTAAAATAGGTCTGAAAGTTCCCTCTTTTTTGGGGACTACGAAAAGGTTTGAGTAAAACCCCTGTACCTGTTCCAGTTTTGGAACAGGACAAATTACTCCCATGGTATAGAGGTTTTTTACACAGTTTAAGAATGCCTCTCTTTTTGTCTGGTCTACAGAGAAACGTAAAAGATGAAATCTCCCTCTTGGAGGAAAATTTTTTGAATTCCAGTTGATACCCCTGGGTCACAATTTCTAATGCCCAGGGATCCTGCACATCTCTTGCCCAGGCCTGAGCAAAGAGAGAAAGTCTGCCCCCTACTAGATCCGGTCCCGGATCGGGGGCTGCCCCTTCATGCTGTCTTGGTAGCAGCAGCGGGCTTTTTGGCTTGTTTACCCTTATTCTAGGTCTGGTTAGGTCTCCAGACAGACTTGGATTGAGTAAAATGTCCTTCCTGTTTAATAGAGGAAGGGAAAGCAGAGGGTACTCCTTTGAAATTTCGAAAGGAACGAAAATTATTTTGTTTACCCCTCATCTTAAGGGGGTTGTCTTGAGGTAGGGCATGACCCTTACCTCCAGTAATGTCTGAAATGATTTCCTTCAATTCAGGGCCGAATAGGGTCTTACCTTTGAAAGGAATAGTTAACAGTTTAGACTTTGACGATACATCAGCAGACCACGATTTTAACCATAGCGCTCTGCTCGCCAATATGGCAAAGCCTGCATATTTTGCGACTAATTTAGTGATCTGGAAAGCAGCATCTGTGATAAAAGAATTAGCTAATTTAAGAGCTTTAATTCTGTCCAAAATGTCGTCTAGGGGCGTCTCTACTTTCAGAGACTCCTCAAGGGCGTCAAACCAGAAAGCCGCCACCGTAGTTACTGGAACAATGCAGGCAGCAGGTTGTAACAAGAAACCCTGGTGAATAAATAATTTCTTTAGAAGACCCTCTATTTTTTTATCCATAGGTTCTTTGAAAGCATAACTGTCCTCAATAGGTATAGTTGTACGCTTAGCTAAAGTAGATATTGCTCCCTCCACCTTAGGGACTGTTTGCCAGGAGTCCTTGATGGTGTCTGATATGGGAAACATTTTCTTAAAATTAGGAGGGGGAGAGAACGGTATACCTGGTCTATCCCATTCCTTTTTAATAATTTCCGAAATTCTTTTGGGAACCGGAAAAACATCAGTGTAAGTAGGAACTTCTAGCTATTTATCCATTTTACATAATTTTTCTGGAGGAATTGTAATAGGTTCACAATCATCCAAAATCACTAGGACCTCCCTGAGCAACAGGCGAAGGTGCTCAAGTTTAAATTTAAAGGACGTTAAGTCCGTATCTGTCTGAGGTAACACATTCCCTGAATCTGAAAGTTCTCCCTCAGACAATAATTCCCTAACCCCCAATTCAGAGCATTGTGAGGGTACATCGGAAATGGCTACTAAAGCATCAGAAGGTTCAGTATTTACGTTAATACCTGGCCTACTGCGTTTACCCTGCAAACCTGGCAGTTTAGATAATACCTCAGTGAGGGTAGTTGACATAACTGTAGCCATATCTTGCAGAGTAAAAGAATTAGACGCACTAGATGTACTAGGTATCACTTGTGTGGGTGTTAAAGGTTGGGACACTTGAGGAAAATTAGATGGCATATCCTGATTCTCTTCAGACTGAGAATAATCCTTAGACATACTTTCATTTCCTAAAATATGTTCTTTACAGTGTAAGGCTCTATCAGTACAAGAGGTACACAATGTAAGAGGGGGTTCCACAATGTCTTCTAAACACATAGAGCAATGAGTTTCCTCAATGTCAGACATGTTAAAAAAAGTAGTAATAACCACAACAGTTGGTAAACACTTTATTTATTGAAAAAATACATTTTGTAAAAAACGGGTACTGCGCCTTTAAGAAATAAAAGTGCACAATTTTTTTCCAAACACACTTAAGTAGCCTACAAACGTTCAAAAACTATGAATATAAATGCAGATTTGCCAAAAATTATTGCATCCCAAATGCAAGAGTAGAAATTTATACTTTAGAGGAACATTTAAGCAAAAAAATTACACTTTGTTAAAAAAGACCCCTGCACCTCGCCACAGCTCTGCTGTGGCACATACCTGCCCCCAGAACACTGCCAAATGAATCGACACCAATCCAGGATAGTACAGAACACAGATAGGGCCCAACCGGAGCAAATGTCTGCTGTCTCCTTCAGTGTAAACTAGGCCCCGCCCACAATGGAGGTTGCACTAAAATTTAAAATACCTCATGAGAAACGGTTTTAAACTGCCATGTGGTCCCCAAAAACACAATAAAAGCCATCCTTTTGTTTAACAATATAATAAAGATTTAGTAATATGTCCCAGTGTTTTAATTATATGATGACTTTGAGTGCATAATTATTAGAAAACAAACACCCAGGAGAACAGTAACACCCTTTTGTATATAGGACTACTGCTTACCCTGTTCCCACTATGAGGAACCCAATCAGCCAGTTCTGATATATTAACTCTCCTCAGAAATAAAAAGGCTGAAAACATACCTCAAATGCTGTTTGCTGCATGAGACTGTTCTCCACACTGAAGATTTTTCCCATATTACCTTCAGATCTGTGGGAACCATAATTGATCTTAGTAACTGCCGCTAAGATCATCAATTTCAGGGGGAAATCTTCTTCCAAATCCCCCCTGAGTCAAATAGTACTCACCGGTACCATTTAAAATAAAAAACATCTTGATTGAAGAAATTAAAACTATCATTTTAATACCACTATCACTTTACCCTTCCTATTACTAGCATAGGCAAAGAAAATGACTGGGGGGAGGAGCTAAGGGAGCAGTTATATAACAGCTCTGCTGTGGTGCTCTTTTCCACTTCCTGTTAGCAGGAGGATAATATCCCACAAGTAAGGATGAATCCGTGGACTCGTAATATGTTTGTAAAAGAAAAACAAATGTCAAAAACTACCTTTTAAACAACTATAGAAAAAGAGAAAAAAGAAACACTGTAACAAATCCATGCCCTAAACCAGCCTCCACTCCACCACCAAAAAAATGCCACTCAGAGGAGCAGTGGGATGTCACTTTGCATAAATAAATTCATTTGTTAATTAAAGTAAATAGCTATTAAAAATAAAAACAACCATTAAAATATACTTTTTCATGATAACAGAGTAGTTATTTAAAAAAATGTTAAAAACTACCTTCTAAACAACTATAGAAAAAGAGAAAAAAAGAAACATTGTGACAAATCCATGCCCTCACCCGCCTCCACTCCACTCCGCCACCAAAAAAATGCCACTCAGAGGAGCAGTAGATATGTCACTTTGCAAAAAACGAAAATATGTGTTCTGCAATGTTTATAGCTATTTAAAATTAAATCTACCATTAAAATACACTCTTATATAACAACATAGTGGTTATTTATTATTTTTTTTTTTAAAAGTCACAAACTACCTTCTAAACTACTAAAAAAAGAAAAAAAAAGTGTGACAATCCCCTGCCCTCACCCACCTCCACTCCACTCCGCCACCAAAAAAATGTCACTCAGAGGAGCAGTGGGATGTCACTTTACATAAATAAATTCATATAAGTTTTTTAAAGTAAATATCTATTAAAAATAAAAACAACCATTAAAATATATTTTTTCATGATAACAGAGTAGTTATATAAAAAAAAACAAATGTTAAAAACTAACTTCTAAACAACTATAGACAAAGAGAAAAAAGAAACATTGTGACAAATCCCTGCCCTCACCCACCTCCACTCCACTCCGCCACCAAAAAAATGCCACTCAGAGGAGCAGTGGATATGTCACTTTGCATAAAACGAAAATCATATAAGTTGTAATAGACATAATAAAAAAGGGGAAAAAAAGGAAAGAAAACAAATGTGAAAAAATGTTTGTTGTGCAAGACAACTACATGTATAGAATGTGGGCAGTCTATTTGGAGGTCTTTTTGCTGGTTATGTTGTGTGAATAATTAGGTAGCTAAAGAATCATACTTGGATTAACTTGTAGTGCAATAGATTTATTCATGAATTTTAATATATTTTATTGCGATATGTGCCGAAGAATGCAATTGCTATGCTGGCCCGGATCAATGTAGTGAGAAAGTCCTTCATGGTGATCGGTCTCACAGCTGACCATATATCTATGTGGCACACCATCAGCTTAAGAGCCCAAGCAGTAGTTGGAGAGATGGGGTGCTGTCGCAAAAATCCTTGTGGGTCAATCACATCCTCCCTGCAGCTGCTATCCTCGCAAGCTTCTGTAGGATCGCTGTAGTTGCTCATCATAACTTCATCTCCGGAACATAGATAGGTAAGTGGAGAGGCTTCCAAGACATCGTTTTCCGAGGGTGTAGAAATCACGGAGAGTTCCTCCGAATCAGGGCTAGTAAGGCCATGCTCCATTGGCTGTTGAACAAGATTGAGGATTGTAGTAATTCTCTTTTCAATCTTATTAAAATGTTCCAAGAAACGCACTTTTATCGGGTTTATCAGTAAACTGTCTTCCATATTGTTGAAGCCAAAATAAAGCAGTGCACCATTGGAACTGAGATACAGCAGATCTCTGAGGGTTGTTGAGGGGGAGTGGTGGTAGTCCTCAGCCTCAGAAAAGTCACGGAGTAAAGCTGACACCAGCAATCATTAAAATAATTGCGTTTACTGTTTGAGAATCTTTAGTTACTATATGATCCACTGCATTCATTATCAAATGGTGCTTAGGAAAGTGATATTTAACAGATAGATGTCGATAACTAAAGCAGCACACGATATTGCGACCTATAATGGCCTTCGCCCAGAAGTTCCCCCTTAAAATACTCTTTTATATAACAACATAGCGATTGTTTTTTAAAAAAAAGTTACAAACTACATTCTAAACAACAAAAGAAAAAAGAAAAATACATTGTGACAAATCCCTGCCCTCACCCGCCTCCACTCCACTCCGCCACCAAAAAAATGCCACTCAGAGGAGCAGTGGATATGTCACTTTGCATAAAACGAAAATCATATGTGTTCTGCAATGTTAATAACTATTTAAAATGAAATCTACCATTAAAATACACTCTTATATAACAACATAGTGGTTATTAATTTAATTTTTTTTAAAAATCACAAACTACCTTCTAAACAACTAAAAAAAAGAAAAAAAAAGTGTGACAATCCCCTGCCCTCACCCACCTCCACTCCACTCCGCCACCAAAAAAATGCCACTCAGAGGAGCAGTGGGATTTTACTTTGCAGAAATAAATTTGTATAAGTTACTTAATGTAAATAGCTATTAAAAATAAAAACAACCATTAAAATATACTTTTTCATGATAACAGAGTAGTTATTTAAAAAAAACTAATGTCAAAAACTACCTTCTAAACAACTATAGAAAAAGAGAAAAAAGAAAAACATTGTGACAATCCCCTGCCCTCACCCGCCTCCACTCCACCACCAAAAAAATGCCACTCAGAGGAGCAGTGGGATGTCACTTTGCATATATAAATTCATATGTTAATTAAAGTAAATAGCTATTAAAAATAAATACAACCATTAAAATATACTTTTCATGATAACAGAGTAGTTATTTAAAAAAAACAAATGTCAAAAACTACCTTCTAAACAACTATAGAAAAAGAGAAAAATTAAACATTGTGACAAATCCATGCCCTCACCCGCCTCCACTCCACTCCACCACCAAAAAAATGCCACTCAGAGGAGCAGTGGGATGTCACTTTGCATAAATAAATTCATATGTTAATTAAAGTAAATAGCTATTAAAAATAAAAACAACCATTAAAAACACAATTTATGCTTACCTGATAAATTTATTTCTCTTGTGGTATATCCAGTCCACGGATCATCCATTACTTGTGGGATATTCTCATTCCCAACAGGAAATTGCAAGAGGACACCCACGGCAGAGCTGTTATATAGCTCCTCCCCTAACTGCCATATCCAGTCATTCGACCGAAAACACGCAGAGAAAGGAGAAACCATAGGGTGCAGTGGTGACTGTAGTTTAAATGAAAAAATTACCTGCCTTAAAATGACAGGGCGGGCCGTGGACTGGATACACCACAAGAGAAATACATTTATCAGGTAAGCATAAATTGTGTTTTCTCTTGTAAGGTGTATCCAGTCCACGGATTATCCATTACTTGTGGGATACCAATACCAAAGCTAAAGTACATGGATGAAGGGAGGGACAAGGCAGGTACTTAAACGGAAGGTACCACTGCCTGTAAAACCTTTCTCCCAAAAATAGCCTCCGAAGAAGCAAAAGTATCAAATTTGTAGAATTTTGAAAAAGTATGAAGCGAAGACCAAGTCGCCGCCTTGCAAATCTGTTCAACAGAAGCCTCATTTTTAAAGGCCCAAGTGGAAGCCACAGCTCTAGTAGAATGAGCTGTAATTCTTTCAGGAGGCTGCTGGCCAGCAGTCTCATAGGCTAAGCCGATTATGCTTCTTAGCCAAAAAGAAAGAGAGGTTGCCAAAGCCTTTTGACCTCTCCTCTGTCCAGAGTAGACAACAAACAAAGCAGATGTTTGACAAAAATCTTTAGTAGCTTGTAAGTAAAACTTTAAAGCACGAACCACGTCCAGATTGTGTAATAGACATTCCTTCTTTGAAGAAGGATTAGGACACAAGGATGGAACAACAATCTCTTGATTGATATTCTTGTTAGATACCAACTTAGGTAAAAACCCAGGTTTGGTACGCAGGACTTCCTTATCCGTATGGAAGATCAGATAAGGAGAATCACATTGTAAAGCAGATAACTCAGAGACTCTACGAGCCGAGGAAATAGCTACCAAAAACAGAACTTTCCAAGATAAAAGTTTGATATCTATGGAATGAAGAGGTTCAAACGGAACTCCTTGAAGAACCTTAAGAACCAAATTTAAGCTCCATGGGGGAGCAACAGGTTTAAACACAGGCTTGATTCTAACCAAAGCCTGACAAAATGCCTGAACGTCTGGAACATCTGCCAGACGCTTGTGCAAAAGAATACACAGAGCAGAAATCTGTCCTTTTAAGGAACTAGCTGACAATCCTTTTTCCAAACCATCTTGGAGAAAAGATAATATCCTGGGAATCCTAACCCTTGGATTCACACCAATAAAGATATGTACGCCATATTTTATGGTAAATTTTCCTGGTGACAGGCTTTCGTGCCTGTATTAAGGTATAAATGACTGACTCGGAGAAGCCACGCTTTGATAAAATCAAGCGTTCAATCTCCAGGCAGTCAGTCTCAGAGAAATTAGATTTGGATGGTTAAAAGGACCCTAAAGTAGAAGGTCCTGTCTCAGAGGCAGAGTCCATGGTGGAAAGGATGACATGTCCACCAGATCTGCATACCAGGTCCTGCGTGGCCACGCAGGCGCTATCAAAATCACCGATGCTCTCTCCTGCTTGACCTTGGCAATCAGTTGAGGGAGCAGAGGAAACGGTGGAAACACATAAGCCAGGTTGAAAGACCAGGGCGCTGCTAGAGCATCTATTAGCGTCGCCTTGGGATCCCTGGACCTGGATCCGTAACAAGGAAGCTTGGCATTCTAGCGAGACGCCATGAGATCCAGTTCTGGTTTGCCCCAACGATGAATCAATTGTGCAAACACCTCCGGATGGAGTTCCCACTCTCCCGGATGAAAAGTCTGACGACTTAAAAAATCCGCCTCCCAGTTCTCTACACCTGGGATATGGATAGCTGATAGGTGGCAAGAGTGAGTCTCTGCCCAGTGAATTATCTTTGAGACTTCTAACATCGCTAGGGGACTTCTTGTTCCCCCTTGATGGTTGATGTAAGCCACAGTCGTGATGTTGTCCGACTGAAATCTGATGTACCTCAGAGTTGCTAACTGAGGCCAAGCCTGAAGAGCATTGAATATCGCTCTTCCAGAATATTTATTGGAAGGAGTGTCTCCTCCTGAGTCCATGATCCCTGAGCCTTCAGGGAGTTCCAGACTGCACCCCAACCTAGAAGGCTGGCATCTGTTGTTACAATTGTCCAATCTGGCCTGCGAAAGGTCATACCTTTGGACAGATGGACCCGAGATAGCCACCAGAGAAGAGAATGCCTGGTCTCTTGATCCAGATTTAGTAGAGGGGACAAATCTGTGTAATCCCCGTTCCACTGACTGAGCATGCATAGTTGCAGCGGTCTGAGATGTAGGCGTGCAAACGGCACTATGTCCATTGCCGCTACCATTAAGCCGATTACTTCCATGCACTGAGCCACCGAAGGGCGCGGAATGGAATGAAGAATACGGCAGGAATTTAGAAGCTTTGATAACCTGGACTCCGTCAGGTAAATTTTCATTTCTACAGAATCTATCAGAGTCCCTAGGAAGGAAACTCTTGTGAGTGGGGATAGAGAGCTCTTTTCCTCGTTCACTTTCCACCCATGCGATCTCAGAAATGCCAGTACTACGTCCATATGAGACTTGGCAATTTGTATCAGGATGTCGTCTAAATAAGAGGCCACTGCTATGCCCCGCGGCCTTAGGACCGCCAGAAGCGACCCTAGAACCTTCGTAAAGATTCTTGGGGCTGTAGCTAATCCAAAGGGAAGAGCTACAAACTGGTAATGCCTGTCTAGAAAGGCAAACCTGAGAAACCGATGATGATCTTTGTTATCGGAATGTGAAGATAAGCATCCTTTAAATCCACTGTAGTCATATATTGACCCTCCTGGATCATAGGTAGGATGGTACGAATAGTTTCCATCTTGAATGATGGAACTCTGAGGAATTTGTTTAAGATCTTTAGATCCAAAATTGGTCTGAAGGTTCCCTCTTTTTTGGGAACCACAAACAGATTTGAGTAAAAACCCTGTCCCTGTTCCTCCTTTGGAACTGGATGGATCACTCCCATAACTAGGAGGTCTCGTACACAGTGTAAGAATGCCTCTCTCTTTATCTGGTTTGCAGATAATTGTGAAAGGTGAAATTTCCCTTTTGGGGGGAAGCTTTGAAGTCCAGAAGATATCCCTGGGATATAATTTCCAACACCCAGGGATCCTGGACATCTCTTGCCCACCCCTGGGCGAAGAGCGAAAGTCTGCCCCCTACTAGATCCGTTACCGGATAGGGGGCCGTTCCTTCATGCTGTCTTAGAGGCAGCAGCAGGCTTTTTGGCCTGCTTACCTTTGTCCCAGGTCTGGTTTGGTCTCCAGACCGTCTTGGACTGAGCAAAAGTTCCCTCTTGTTTGCATTAGAGGAAGTTGATGCCGCACTTGCCTTGAAGTTTCGAAAGGCACGAAAATTAGACTGTTTGGCCCTTGATTTGGACCTGTCCTGAGGAAGGGCATGACCTTTTCCTCCAGTGATATCAGCAATAATCTCCTTCAAACCAGGCCCGAATAGGGTCTGCCCCTTGAAGGGAATGTTAAGCAGCTTAGATTTTGAAGTCACGTCAGCTGACCATGATTTAAGCCATAGTGCCCTGCGCGCCTGTATAGCAAAACCAGAATTCTTAGCCGTTAGTTTAGTCATCAGAAAACAAAGGAATTGGCAAGCTTAAGTGCTCTAAGCTTGCCAAGTATGTCATCCAATGGAGTCGCTACCTGTAAAGCCTCTTCCAGAGATTCAAACCAGAATGCCGCAGCAGCAGTGACAGGAGCAATGCATGCAAGGGGCTGTAGGATAAAACCTTATTGAATAAACATTTTCTTAAGGTAACCTTCTAATTTTTTATCCATTGGATCTAAAAAAGCACAACTGTCCTCGACAGGGATAGTAGTATGCTTTGCTAAAGTAGAAACTGCTCCCTCCACCTTAGGAACTGTCTGTCATAAGTTCCGTGTGGTGGCGTCTATTGGAAACATTGTTCTAAAAATAGGAGGGGAAGAGA
Organism: Bombina bombina; assembly: GCF_027579735.1. Classification (NCBI taxonomy): domain Eukaryota; kingdom Metazoa; phylum Chordata; class Amphibia; order Anura; family Bombinatoridae; genus Bombina; species Bombina bombina. The sequence continues at coordinate 165,442,138 of NC_069507.1, forward strand.
ACGTCACACCTGGTCTATCCCATTCCTTATTAATAATTTCTGTAAACCGTTTAGGTATTTGAAAAACATCAGTACACACCGGCACTGCATAGTATTTATCCAGTTTACACAATTTCTCTGGCACTGCAATTGTATCACAGTCATTCAGAGCAGCTAAAACCTCCCTGAGAAACACGCGGAGGTGTTCAAGCTTAAATTTAAATGTAGAAATATCAGAATCAGGTTGCATCATCTTTCCTGAGTCAGAAACATCACCCACAGACTGAAGCTCTCCTTCCTCAGCTTCTGCATATTGTGAGGCAGTATCAGACATGGTTCTTAAAGCGTCAGTATGCTCTGCATTTCGTCTAACCCCAGAGCTATCTCGCTTACCTCTAAATTCAGGTAGTCTGGCTAATACCGCTGACAGTGTATTATCCATGACTGCCGCCATGTCTTGTAAAGTAATCGCTATGGACGCCCTAGATGTACTTGGCGCCATTTGAGCAGGAGTCCCTTGAGCGGGAGTCAAAGGATCTGACACGTGGGGAGAGTTAGTCGGCATAACTTCCCCCTCGTCAGATTCCTCTGACGAATATGATCTTTATTGCTTAAAGTGAAATCAGTACATTTGGTACACATTCTAAGAGGGGGTTCCACCATGGCTTTTAAACATAATGAACAAGGAGTTTCCTCTATGTCAGACATGTTTGTACAGACTAGCAATGAGACTAGCAAGCTTGGAAAACACTTTAAATCAAGTTAACAAGCAAATATAAAAAATGGTACTGTGCCTTTAAGAGAAACACATTTTTTCAAAATTTGAAAAACAGTAAAAAAAGGCAGTAAATCAAACGAAATTTTTACAGTGTATGTAATAAGTTAACAGAGCATTGCACCCACTTGCAAATGGATGATTAACCCCTTAATTCAAAATACGGATCAGAAAAACGATATAGACGTTTTTTAACAGACACAACAAACTGCCACAGCCTGCTGTGGCCCTACCTTCCCCAATAAACAACTTTGGAAAGCCTTTGAGCCCTTTAGAGATGTCCTATAGCATACAGGGGACTCCTGAGGGAAGCTGGATGTCACAGTTTGTAATTTTAACTGCACCAACCGTAACTTTTATACTACAACAGTGGAAAGCCTCAGGAAACTGTTTCTAGGCAAAATTTAAGCCAGCCATGTGGAAAAAACTAGGCCCCAATAAAGTTTTATCACCAAAGCATATATAAAAACGATTAAACATGCCAGCAAACGTTTTATATTGCAATTTTATAAGGGTATTACCCCTAAGAGTAAGCATGATACCAGTCGCTATTAAATCACTGTATTCAGGCTTAACTTACATTAATCCGGTATCAGCAGCATTTTCTAGCATTTTCCATTTCTAGAAAAAATTGTAACTGCACATACCTCATAGCAGAGTAACCTGCACGCCATTCTCCCGCTGAAGTTACCTCTCTCCTCAGACATATGTGAGAACAGCAATGGATCTTAGTTACAACCTGCTAAGATCATAGAAAACTCAGGCAGATTCTTCTTCTATTTACTGCCTGGGATAAAATAGTACAACTCCGGTACCATTTAAAATAACAAACTTTTGATTGAAGATAAAAAACTAACTATATTTCACCACTCTCTCTTACTACCTCCATGCGTGTTGAGAGTTGCAAGAGAATGACTGGATATGGCAGTTAGGGGAGGAGCTATATAACAGCTCTGCTGTGGGTGTCCTCTTGCAATTTCCTGTTGGGAATGAGAATATCCCACAAGTAATGGATGATCCGTGGGCTGGATACACCTTAGAAGAGAAATATACTTTTTCATGATAACACAGTAGTTATTTAAAAACAAAAACAAATGTCAAAAACTACCTTCTAAACAACTATAGAAAAAGAGAAAAAAAGAAACATTGTGACAAATCCATGCCCTCACCCACCTCCACTCCACTCCGCCACCAAAAAAATGCCACTCAGAGGCGCAGTGGATATGTCACTTTGCATAAAACGAAAATCATATGTGTTCTGCAGTGTTAATAACTATTTAAAATGAAATCTACCATTAAAATACACTCTTATATAACAACATAGTGGTTATTTTTTTATTTTTTTTTAAAAGTCACAAACTACCTTCTAAACAACTAAAAAAAAGAAAAAACAAGTGTGACAATCCCCTGCCCTCACCCACCTCCACTCAACAGTAGATATGTCCCTTTGCATAAAACGAAAATCATATGTGTTCTGCAATATTTATAGCTATTTAAAATGAAATCTACCATTAAAATACACTCATATAACAACATAGTGTTTTGTTTTTTTTAAAAGTCACAAACTACCTTCTAAACATATTAAAAAAAGAAAAAAAAAGTGTGACAAACCCCTGCCCTCACCCACCTCCACTCCACTCCGCCACCAAAAAAATGCCACTCAGAGGAGCAGTGGGATGTCACTTTGCATAAATAAATTTGTATAAGTTATTAAAAGTAAATAGCTATTAAAAATAAAAACATACATTAAAATATACTTTTTCATGATAACAGAGTAGTTACTTTAAAAAAAACAAATGTCAAAAACTACCTTCTAAACAACTATAAAAAAAGAGAAAAAAGAAACACTGTGACAAATGCATGCCCTAAACCCACCTCCACTCCACTCCACCACAAAAAAAATGCCACTCAGAGGAGCAGTGGATATGTCACTTTGCATAAAACGAAAATCATATGTGTTCTGCAATGTTAATAGCTATTTAAAATGAAATCTACCATTAAAATAAACTCTTATATAACAACATAGTGGTTATTTTTTAATTTTTTAAAAAGTCACAAACTACCTTCTAAGCAACTAAAATAAAGAAAAAAAAAGTGTGACAATCCCCTGCCCTCACCCACCTCCACTCCACTCCGCCACCAAAAAAATGCCACTCAGAGGAGCAGTGGGATGTCACTTTGCATAAATAAATTCATATAAGTTTTTTAAAGTAAATAGCTATTAAAAATAAAAACAATCATTAAAATATACGTTTTCATGATAACAGAGTATTTATTTAAAAAAAACAAATGTCAAAAACTACCTTCGAAATAACTATAGAAAAAAGAAAAAAAAAAGAATCATTGTGACAAATCCATGCCCTCACCCACCTCCACTCCACTCCACTCCGCCACCAAAAAAATGCCACTCAGAGGAGCAGTGGATATGTCACTTTGCATAAAACGAAAATCATATAAGTTGTAATAGACATAATAAAAAAGGGGAAAAAAAGGAAAGGGAAAAAAAAGGAAAGAAAACAAATGTGAAAAAATGTTTGTTGCACAAGACAACTACATTTATAGAATGTGGGCAGTCTCCTGGGAGGTCTTTTTGCTGGTTATGTTGTGTGAATAATTAGGTAGATAAAGAATCATACTTGGATTAACTAGTAGTGCAATAGATTTATTCATGAATTTTAATATATTTTATTGTGATATGTGCAAAAGGATGCAATTGCTACGCTTGCCTGGATCAATGTAGTGAGAAAGTCCTTCATGGTGATCGGTCTCACAGCTGACCATATATCTATGTGGCACACCGTCAACTTAAGGGCCCGAGCAGTAGTTGGAGAGATGGGGTGTTGTCGCAAAAATCCTTGTGGGTCAATCACATCCTCGCTGCAGCTGCTATCCTCGCAAGCTTCTGTAGGGTCGCTGTAGTTGCTCATCATAACTTCATCTCCAGAACAAAGAAAGGTAAGTGGAGAGGCTTCCAAGACATCGTTTTCCGAGGGTGTAGAAATCACGGAGAGTTCCTCTGGATCAGAGCTAGTAAGGCCATGCTCCATTGACTGTTGAACAAGATTGAGGATTGTAGTAATTCTCTTTTCAATCTTATTAAAATGTTCCAAGAAACGCACTTTTATCGGGTTTATCAGTAAACTGTCTTCCATATTGTTGAAGCCAAAATAAAGCAGTGCACCATTGGAACTGCGATACAGCAGATCTCTGAGGGTTGTTGAGGGGGAGTGGTGGTAGTCCTCAGCCTCAGAAAAGTCACAGAGTAAAGCTGACACCAGCAATCATTAAAATAATCGTGTTTACTGTTTGAGAATCTTTAGTTACTATATGATCCACTGCATTCATTATCAAATGGTGCTTAGGAAAGTGATATTTAACAGATAGATGTCGATAACTAAAGCAGCACACGATATTGAGACCTATAATGGCCTTCGCCCGGAAGTTCCCCCTTAAAATACTCTTTTATATAACAACATAGCGATTGTTTTTTTTAAAAAAAGTTACAAACTACATTCTAAACAACAAAAGAAAAAAGAAAAATACATTGTGACAAATCCCTGCCCTCACCCGCCTCCACTCCACTCCGCCACCAAAAAAATTCCACTCAGAGGAGCAGTGGATATGTCACTTTGCATAAAACTAAAATCGTATGTGTTCTGCAATGTTAATAGCATTTTTTTTTATTTTTTTTAAAATTATTTTTTATTGAGGTTGAAGATATACATACAAATCAGTACTATTACAATAATCACATAGGTAGAAAAAAATGACATGGTAGTCAAGACTACATCATTAATCCAATCCTGTTACATCACAGAATAAATGAAGAACAAACCTCATATTTTTTGCTTTTTTAGAACCTTAGTACAACATAAATTATAGTAACAGTGACATATAATAATGTACAATTATATAATCTCAATTGTAAATTTCCATTAAAGGGGGGGGGGGGATTATTAAGGGAAATACACATCAACACGCGGATGTCTGGATGTTAGAATAATTTCAAATGGGACAATATACTTTTCAAATAATATAGTGTGATTATCTACATATAAGGCAACACTAATGTGCAACAAGGCACAACAAGATATTAAGAATAAACATGATAAACACTGGCATGTACATTATCTCAAGCACACATTGTTAAGCATATGCAACAGTGGGACATACCTGATCGCTTCAAACTGAACAGTATACAATGCAAAAAATAAATAATATTGTCAAAGCATATGCAGAGATATGATACACCTGACTCATCAAGCAAAACAGCATGAGTTTCAAATAATATGGCATGTGAAGCAATAAGTAAGGGGCCGCACTGAACAGCAATGTACAGCATAGTTTTAAGGAATATGCAGATAGTATTTAACTACCATCAGACCAAACAACTCATATACCAAAATACAAAACATCTTGAGAAAGTATTTTTTGAGACTTATATAGCAGTTGAGTGTATATAGGAGAAAGAGTGCGGTATTTTACGAGGAAAACCGCAAAAGTGGCTACTGGGAAACCCCAGAGCACTTTGGGATCTATATGGGAAAGATTCAACATAACCAAAATGCTTTAGGACAGGGGGGGGAAAAGGGAGGGAAGGAAGGAAGGAGGGGCTTAATGATAGCTGATACATTTAACAATATGACCACTTTAAATATGGTATAACCATAGTATGGGTAAACTCAAGGGTAACCTTATCAAATACATAAAAATAAACCATTGGCCACATAATTTGTTTACCAAACTATAAACAATTGTTTTAAATGACAAGATTCTCATCTTTCTAGAGACAATGGATTGGTTAGCCTAAGCTCTACCTAACGACCAAAATAAAATCTTAAATCTTAAAGAGAGCCTATATGAAAAGGGTATGCTAATTGGGTAATGTGAGGCTCATGCAACTGCCTTACATATAAAGTTTGTGGCTATACGAACCCCAATTATATAAATATGGCAGACTTAAATATGGAAGGGAAGCTATAAACTATAAACTAAGGATGCCTAATAATTAAGATATGGATCCAGGGAATCCCCTTAAGTTAGAGCACCAAAGGTTCTATGCAGTAAGTAGTGAGGTTATTATCACTCCCATAATGGCAAGGTTCACAGTGAGATAATTGGGGATAAAACAAAGACAAAGTGAGATTACAATATCGTCGTGCCAGGTCATAAAGAGGAAACATATACAGTTAGTTCCAGCCTATTACTAGCGAACTCTTAACCAACAATTTAAATAATGTGCACTAAATGACAGCCAGTTAAAACTAAAGTAATGTATTGCTGGTCTCAGTATGAGAGAGTGTCATAAGAGCAACTATGTCATTTGTAATATACCCTGTCACATGGGCATGGGCCCAATACCCAGCAACAGGATTAAACCACAAGTAAATAAACATCTATAACACCTATATTAAATAGCACTATATATATTAAATAACAAAAAAGTCTGAGCTGCAGCGAAATAAAATAACTTTGGCACGTATAAAAGAACATTAACCAGCATAGTATCTGCAAGACCCATAGTGAGTTGTCTAAGATCAGTTTCGGTTGCCACTATAGGATTTCACCAGTGTCCATATTCCCTGAAATAATGTACAAAACTGCTCATAAGAGTCCTGGAAGAATGGATCCCCATCACAGCCATAGTCCAAGCTCTGGAAAAGTTGAGTGGGAGCTTTCAATCCCGGTCACAGAGATCCAGATCCACCGTTAAACTAACCAATGCCGCTTCTGGGGTCGGCTTGAAGAGGAAACAATAAGAGAGAGCCATGTACTCGGCCGTGAAGTAGCAGAAGCCGATCCACACTCCAAACCTGTACAGCCCGTCCTCCGAGGTCAGAAGCATCTAGCGTGTGGCAAAACCTTCCCAAACCCGCATCAGCAACAAGTGCAAAAAGGAACTGTCCATACCTCTGAAGTCCAGCGGGCAAACACAGGTAGGTGATCCACAACTTGGAATGAGCAGCCGAAGTACTCCCAGGGGTGTCTGCAGTGTCCGGTCTCTGTATGACCTGTAAACATAAAGTTGTTTCCTTCGGGGTAGGGGCCTCTGCATCACCACCAGCCTCCTGAGCACATAATGCCAAGCTATCGTGAGTGTTAAAGACCGGAGGGCTCCATAACCTCACCTGATGGTCTGGATCAACATTAGCTGACAAATCCTGCCCAGTTGCCGCTGCAAGTGCTTGCGACATGTTGAAAAAGTGGTCATCAATTTAGAATTCTAAAAAGATCAGCGCCATTTTAGAATTCTCAATCGGCAGAATCGCCACCAGGCTAGTTACATCTCTGTGGTAAACCGCAGTGTTTAGAGCTCAGGTATTCCCAAACAATTAAGAAGGAGAGCTTATAAATATAAGATCAGTCTCTGGATACCATGGAGTTACTTAATAAGGCAGGTTAGCCCCATATAATATATCTGTTAATAGCATTTTAAAATGAAATCTACCATTAAAATACACTCTTATATAACAGCATAGTTACAAACTACCTTCTAAACAAATAAAAAAAAGAAAAAAAAGTGTGACAAACCCCTGCCCTCACCCACCTCCACTCCACTCCGCCACCAAAAAAATGCCACTCAGAGGAGCAGCGGGATGTCACTTTGCATAAATAAATTTGTATAAGTTATTTAAAATAAATAGCTATTAAAAATAAAAACAACCGTTAAAATATACTTTTTCATGCTAACAGAGTAGTTATTTAAAAAAAACAAATGTCAAAAACTACCTTCTAAACAACTATAGAAAAAGAGAAAAAAAAAACATTGTGACAAATCCATGTCCTCACCCGCCTCCACTCCACTCCGCCACCAAAAAAATGCCACTCAGAGGAGCAGTGGGATGTCACTTTGCATAAATAAATTAATATGTTAATTAAAGTAAATAGCTATTAAAAATATAAACAACCATTAAAATTTACTTTTTCATGATAACAGAGCAGTTATTTAAAAACAAAAACAAATGTCAAAAACTACCTTCTAAACAACTATAGAAAAAGAGAAAAAAGAAACATTGTGACAAATCCATGCCCTCACCCACCTCCACTCCACTCCGCCACCACAAAAATGCCACTCAGAGGAGCAGTGGATATGTCACTTTGCAAAAAAACGAAAATCATATGTGTTCTGCAATGTTAATAACTATTTAAAATGAAATCTACCATTAAAATACACTCTTATATAACAACATAGTGATTTATTTTTACAAAAAGTCACAAACTACCTTCTAAACAAATAAAAAAAAGAAAAAAAAAAGTGTGACAAACCCCTGCCCTCACCCACCTCCACTCCACTCCGCCACCAAAAAAATGCCACTCAGAGGAGCAGTGGGATGTCACTTTGCATAAATAAATTTGTATAAGTTATTTAAAGTAAATAGCTATTAAAAATAAAAACATCCATTAAAATATACTTTTTCATAATAACAGAGTAGTTATTTAAAAAAAACAAATGTCCAAAACTACCTTCTAAACAACTATAAAAAAAGAGAAAAAAGAAACATTGTGACAAATCCATGCCCTCACCCACCTCCACTCCACTCCGCCACCAAAAAAATGCCACTCAGAGGAGCAGTGGATATGTCACTTTGCATAAAACGAAAATCTTATGTGTTCTGCAATGTTAATAGCTATTTAAAATGAAATCTACCATTAAAATACACTCTTATATAACAACATAGTGGTTATTTTTTTTTAAAGTCACAAACTACCTTCTAAGCAACTAAAAAAAGAAAAAAAAAGTGTGACAAATCCATGCCCTCACCCACCTCCACTCCACTCCGCCACCAAAAAAATGCCACTCAGAGGAGCAGTGGGATGTCACTTTGCATAAATAAATTAATTTGTTAATTAAATAGCTATTAAAAATAAAAACAACCATTAAAATATACTTTTTCATGATAACAGAGTAGTTATTTAAAAAAATGTTAAAAACTACCTTCTAAATACCTATAGAAAAAAGAGAAAAAAAGAAACATTGTGACAAATCCATGCCCTCACCCACCTCCACTCCACTCCGCCACAAAAAAAATGCCACTCAGAGGAGCAGTGGATATGTCACTTTGCATAAAACGAAAATCATATAAGTTGTAATAGACATAATAAAAAAGGGGAAAAAAAGGAAAGAAAAAAAAAAGGAAAGAAAACAAACGTGAAAAAATGTTTGTTGTGCAAGACAACTACATGTATAGAATGTGGGCAGTCTCCTGGGAAGTCTTTTTGCTGGTTATGTTGTGTGAATAATTAGGTAGATAAAGAATCATACTTGGATTAACTAGTAGTGCAATAGATTTATTCATGAATTTTAATATATTTTATTGTGATATGTGCCCAAGGATGCAATTGCTATGCTGGCCCGGATCACTGTAGTAAAAACATCCTTCATGGTGATCGGTCTCACGGCTGACCATATATCTATGTGGCATACCGTCAACTTAAGGGCCCGAGCAGCAGTTGGAGAGATGGGGTGTTGTTGCAAAAACACAATTTATGCTTACCTGATAAATTTATTTCTCTTGTGGTGTATCCAGTCCACGGATCATCCATTACTTGTGGGATATTCTCATTCCCAACAGGAAGTTGCAAGAGGACACCCACAGCAGAGCTGTAATATAGCTCCTCCCCTAACTGTCATAGCCAGTCATTCGACCGAAAACAAGCCGAGAAAGGAGGAACCATAGGGTGTAGTGGTTACTGTAGTTTAAATGTAAAAATTACCTGCCTTAAAATGACAGGGCGGGCCGTGGACTGGATACACCACAAGAGAAATAAATTTATCAGGTAAGCATAAATTGTGTTTTCTCTTGTAAGGTGTATCCAGTCCACGGATCATCCATTACTTGTGGGATACCAATACCACAGCTAAAGTACACGGATGAAGGGAGGGACAAGGCAGGAACTTAAATGGAAAGAACCACTGCCTGTAAAACCTTTCTCCCAAATATAGCCTCCGAAGAAGCAAAAGTATCAAATTTGTAAAATTTTGAAAAAGTATGAAGCGAAGACCAAGTCGCCGCCTTGCAAATCTGTTCAACAGAAGCCTCATTTTTAAAGGCCCAAGTGGAAGCCACAGCTCTAGTGGAATGAGCTGTAATCCTTTCAGGAGGCTGCTGTCCAGCAGTCTCATAGGCTAAGCGGATTAAGCTTCTTAGCCAAAAAGAAAAAGAGGTTGCCAAAGCCTTTTGACCTCTCCTCTGTCCAGAGTAGACAACAAACAAAGCAGATGTTTGACGAAAATCTTTAGTAGCTTGTCAGTAAAACTTTAAAGCACAGACCACGTCCAGATTGTGTAACACAAGGATGGAACCACAATCTCTTGATTGATATTCTTGTTAGATACAACCTTAGGTAAGAACCCAGATTTGGTACGCAGGACTACCTTATCCGTATGAAAAATCAGATAAGGAGAATCACATTGTAAGGTAGATAGCTCAGAGACTCTACGAGCCGAGGAAATAGCTACCAAAAAAAAAAAAAAGAACTTTCCAAGATAAAAGTTTGATATCTATGGAATGAAGAGGTTCAAACGGAACTCCTTGAAGAACCTTAAGAACCAAGTTTAAGCTCCATGGTGGAGCAACAGGTTTAAACACACGCTTGATTCAAACTAAAGCCTGACAAAATGCCTGAACGTCTGGAACATCTGCCAGACGCTAGTGCAAAAGAATAGACAGAGCAAAAATCTGTCCCTTTAAGAAACTAGCTGACAATCATTTTTCCAAACCTTCTTGGAGAAAAGATAAAATCCTAGGAATCCTGACCTTACTCCATGAGTAACCCTTGGATTCACAGCAATAAAGATATCTACGCCATACCTTACGGTAAATTTTCCTGGTGACAGGCTTTCGTGCCTGTATTAAGGTATCAATAACTGACTCGGCAGTCAGCCTCAGAGAAATTAGATTTGGATGGTTGAAAGGACCCTGAAGTAGAAGGTCCTGTCTCAGAGGCAGAGATCATGGTGGAAAGGATGACATGTCCACTAGATCTGCATACCAGGTCCTGCATGGCCACGCAGGTGCTATCAGAATCACCAATGCTCTCTCCTGCTTGATCTTGGCAATCAGTCGAGGGAGCAGAGGAAACGGTGGAAACACATAAGCCAGGTTGAAAAACCAGGGCGCTGCTAGAGTATCTATCAGTGTCGCCTTGGGATCCCTGGACCTGGATCCGTAACACGGAAGCTTGGCGTTCTGGCGAGACGCCATGAGTCTGGTTTGCCCCAATGGAGAATCAGTTTTGCAAATACCTCCGGATGGAGTTCCCACTCTCCCGGATGAAAAGTCTGACGACTTAGAAAATCCGCCTCCCAGTGCTCTACACCTGGGATATGGATAGCTGATAGGTGGCAAGAGTGAATCTCTGCCCAGTGAATTATTTTTGAAACTTCTAACATCTCTAGGGAACTTCTTGTTCCCCCTCGATGGTTGATGTAAGCTACAGTCGTGATGTTGACCGACTGAAATCTGATGTACCTCAGAGTTGCTAACTGAGGCCAAACCTAAAGAGCCTTGAATATCGCTCTTAGTTCCAGAATATTTATTGGAAGGAGAGACTCCTCCTGAGTCCACGATCCCTGAGCCTTCAGGGAGTTCCAGACTGCACCCCAACCTAGAAGGCTGGCATTTGTTGTTACAATAGTCCAATCTGGCCTGCGAAGGTCATACCTTTGGACAGATGGACCCGAGATAGCCACCAGGGAAGAGGATCCCTGGTCTCTTGGTCCAGATTCAGTTGAGGGGCCAAATCTGTGTAATCCCTGCTCCACTGACTGAGCCTGCATAGTTGCAGCGGTCTGAGATGTAAGCGTGCAAACGGCACTATGTCCATTGCCGCTACCATTAAGCCGATTACTTCCATACACTGAGCCACCAAAGGGCGCGGAATGGAATGAAGAACCCGACAGGAATTTAGAAGCTTTGATAACCTGGACTCCGTCAAGGTAAATTTTCATTTCTACAGAATCTATCAGAGTCCCTAGAAAAGAAACTCTTGTGAGTGGGGATAGAGAACACTTTTCCTCGTTCACTTTCCACCCATGCGACCTCAGAAATGCCAGTACTACGTCCGTATGAGACTTGGCAATTTGGAATTTTGACGCCTGTATCAGGATGTCGTCTAAATAAGGGGCTACTGCTATGCCCCGCGGCCTTAGGACCGCCAAAAGCGACCCTAGAACCTTTGTAAAGATTCTTGGGGCTGTAGCTAATCCAAAGGGAAGAGCTACAACTGGTAATGCCTGTCTTGAAAGGCAAACCTGAGAAACCGATGATGATCTTTGTGTATCGGAATGTGAAGATAAGCATCCTTTAGATCCACTGTAGTCATATATTGACCCTCCTGGATCAGTGGTAGGATGGTACGAATAGTTTCCATCTTGAACGACGGAACTTTGAGGAATTTGTTTAAGATCTTTAGATCCAAAATCGGTCTGAAGGTTCCCTCTTTTTTGGGAACCACAAACAGATTTGAGTAAAAACCCTGTTCCTGTTCCTCCTTTGGAACTGGATGGATCACTCCCATAACTAGGAGGTCTCGTACACAGTGTAAGAATGCCTCACTCTTTATCTGGTTTGCAGAGAATTGTGAAAGGTGAAATCTCCCTTTTGGGGGGGAAGCTTTGAAGTCCAGAAGATATCCCTGGGATATAATTTCCAACGCCCAGGGATCCTGAACATCTCTTGCCCACGCCTGGGCGAAGAGTGAAAGTCTGCCCCCTACTAGATCCGTTACCAGATAGGGGGTCGTTCCTTCATGCTGTCTTAGAGGCAGCAGCAGGCTTTTTGACCTGCTTACCTTTTTTCCAGGTCTGGTTTGGTCTCCAGACCGTCTTGGATTGAGCAAAAGTTCCCTCTTGTTTATTATTAGAGGAAGTTGATGCCGCACCTGCCTTGAAGTTTCGAAAGGCACGAAAATTAGACTGTTTGGCCCTAGATTTGGACCTGTCCTGAGGAAGGGCACAACCTTTTCCTCCAGTGATATCAGCAATAATCTACTTCAAACCAGGCCCGAATAGGGTCTGCCCCTTGAAGGGAATGTTAAGTAGCTTAGATTTTAAAGTCACGTCAGCTGACCATGATTTAAGCCATATCGCTCTGCGCGCCTGTATAGCAAAACCAGAATTCTTAGCCGTTAGTTTATTCAAATGAACAATGGCATCAGAAATAAAATAATTGGCTAGCTTAAGTGCTCTAAGTTTGCCAAGTATGTCATCCAATGGAGTCTCTACCTGTAAAGCCTCTTCCAGAGACTCAAACCAGTACGCCGCAGCAGCAGTGACAGGGGCAATGCATGCAATGAGCTGTAGGATAAAACCTTGTTGAATAAATATTTTCTTAAGGTAACCTTCTAATTTTTTATCCATTGGCTCTAAAAAAGCACAACTGTCCTCGACAGGGATAGTAGTACGCTTTGCTAGAGTAGAAACTGCTCCCTCCACCTTAGGGACTGTCTGCCATAAGTCCCGTGTGGTGGCGTCTATTGGAAAACATTTTTCTAAAAATAGGAGGGGAAGAGAACGGCACACCTGGTCTATCCCATTCCTTATTAATAATTCCTGTAAACCTTTTAGGTATTGGAAAAACATCAGTACACACCGGCACTGCAAAGCATTTATCCAGTCTACAAAATTTCTCTGGCACTGCAATGGTATCACAGTCATTCAGAGCAGCTAAAACCTCCCTAAGTAACACGCGGAGGTGTTCAAGCTTAAATTTAGAAATAGAAATATTAGAATCAGGTATCTTTCCTGAGTCATTAACATCACCCACTGACTGAAGCTCTCCTTCCTCAGCTTCTGCATATTGTGAGGCAGTATCAGACATGGTTCTTAAAGAGTCAGTATGCTCTGCATTTTGTCTCACCCCAGAGCTATCTCGCTAACCTCTAAGTTCAGGTAGTCTGGCTAATACCGCTGACAGTGTATTATCCATGACTGCCGCCATGTCTTGTAAAGTAAACTCTATGGGCGCCCTAGATGTACTTGGCGCCATTTGAGCGTGAGTCCCTTGGGTGGGAGTCAAAGGGTCTGACACGTGGGGAGAGTTAGTCGGCATAACTTTCCCCTTGTCAGATTCCTCTGGTGATAATTTTTTTAAAAACAGAATATGATCTTTATTGCATAAAATGAAATCAGTACATTTGGTACACATTCTAAGAGGGGGTTCCACAATGGCTTTTAAACATAATGAACAAGGAGTTTCTTCTATGTCAGACATGTTTATACAGACTAGCAATGAGACTAGCAAGCTTGGAAAACACTTTAAATCAAGTTAACAAGCAAATATAAAAAACGGTACTGTGCCTTTAAGAGAAACAAATTTTGTCAGAATTTGAAAAACAGTGAAAAAATGCAGTAAATCAAACGAAATTTTTACAGTGTATGTAATAGGCTAGCAGAGCATTGCATCCACTTGCAAATGGATGATTAACCCCTTAGTTCAAAAAACGGATCAAAAAAACGAAATAGACTTTTTTTTGTTTTTGTTTTTTTCTTTCTTTTTTTTTTGTTTTGTTTTTAACAGTCACAACCAACTGCCACAGCAAGCTGTGGTCCTACCTTCCCCAATAAACGACTTTGGAAAGCCTTTGAGCCCTTTAGAGATGTCCTATAGCATACAGGGGACTCCTGAGGGAAGCTGGATGTCACAGTTTGTAATTTTAACTGCACCAACTGTAACTTTTATACTATAACAGTGGAAAGCCTCAGTAAAACTGTTTCTAGTCAAAATTTAAGCCAGCCATGTGGAAAAAACTAGGCCCCAATAAAGTTTTATCACCAATGCATATATAAAAACGATTAAACATGCCAGCAAACGTTTACATTGCAATATCATAAGAGTATTACCCCTGGGAGTAAGCATGATACCAGTCGTTATTAAATCACTGTATTCAGGCTTAACTTACATTAATCCGGTATCAGCAGCATTTTCTAGTGTTTTCCATCTCTAGAAAAAATTATAACTGCACATACCTGATAGCAGAATAAACTGCACGCCATTCTCTCGCTGAAGTTACCTCATCTGTGTAATCCCCTCAGACATATGTGAGAATAGCAATGGATCTTAGTTACAACCTGCTAAGATCATAGAAACCTCAGGCAGATTCTTCTTCTATTTACTGCCTGAGATAAAATAGCACAACTCTGGTACTATTTAAAAATAACAAACTTTTGATTGAAGAAAATAAACTAGCTATATTTAACCACTCTCTCCTACAACATCCTAGCTTGTTGAGAGTTGCAAGAGAATGACTGGCTATGACAGTTAGGGGAGGAGCTATATTACAGCTCTGCTGTGGGTGTCCTCTTGCAACTTCCTGTTGGGAATGAGAATATCCCACAAGTAATGGATGATCCGTGGACTGGATACACCTTACAAGAGAAAATCCTTGTGGGTCAATCACATCCTCGCTGCAGCTGCTATCCTCGCAAGCTTCTGTAGGGTCGCTGTAGTTGCTCATCATAACTTCATCTCCGGAACATAGAAAGGTAAGTGGAGAGGCTTCCAAGACATCGTTTTCCGAGGGTGTAGAAATCACGGAGAGTTCCTCCGAATCAGGGCAAGTAAGGCCATGCTCCATTGGCTGTTGAACAAGATTGAGGATTGTAGTAATTCTCTTTTCAATCTTATTAAAATGTTCCAAGAAACGCACTTTTATCGGGTTTATCAGTAAACTGTCTTCCATATTGTTGAAGCCAAAATTAAGCAGTGCACCATTGGAACTGCGATACAGCAGATCTCTGAGGGTTGTTGAGGGGGAATGGTGGTAGGCCTCAGCCTCAGAAAAGTCACGGAGTAAAGCTGACACCAGCAATCATTAAAATAATCGTGTTTACTGTTTGAGAATCTTTAGTTACTATATGATCCACTGCATTCATTATCAAATGGTGCTTAGGAAAGTGATATTTAACAGATAGATGTCGATAACTAAAGCAGCACACGATATTGCGACCTATAATGGCCTTCGCCCGGAAGTTCCCCCTTAAAATACTCTTTTATATAACAACATAGCGATTGTTTTTTTTTAAAAAGTTACAAACTACATTCTAAACAACAAAATAAAAAAGAAAAATACATTGTGACAAATCCATGCCCTCACCCGCCTCCACTCCACTCCGCCACCAAAAAAATGCCACTCAGAGGAGCAGTGGATATGTCACTTTGCATAAAACGAAAATCATATGTGTTCTGCAATGTTAATAACTATTTAAAATGAAATCTACCATTAAAATACACTCTTATATAACAACATAGTGGTTATTAATTTTTTTCTTTTTTAAAAATCACAAACTACCTTCTAAACAACTAAAAAAAGAAAAAAAAAGTGTGACAATCCCCTGCCCTCACCCACCTCCACTCCACTCCGCCACCAAAAAAATGCCACTCAGAGGAGCAGTGGGATGTCACTTTGCATAAATAAATTTGTATAAGTTATTTAAAGTAAATAGCTATTAAAAATAAAAACAACCATTAAAATATACTTTTTCATGATAACAGAGTAGTTATTTAAAAAAAACAAATGTCAAAAACTACCTTCTAAACAACTATAGAAAAAGAGAAAAAAGAAACATTGTGACAAATCCATGCCTTCACTCGCCTCCACTCCACTTCGCCACCAAAAAAATGCCACTCAGAGGAGCAGTGGATATGTCACTTTGCATAAAACGAAAATCATATGTGTTCTGCAATGTTAATAACTATTTAAAATGAAATCTACCATTAAAATACACTCTTATATAACAACATAGTGATTTGTTTTTACAAAAAGTCACAAACTACCTTCTAAACAAATAAAAAAAAAAGGGAAAAAAAGTGTGACAAACCCCTGCCCTCACCCACCTCCACTCCACTCCGCCACCAAAAAAATGCCACTCAGAGGAGCAGTGGGATGTCACTTTGCATAAATAAATTTATTTGTTAAGTAAAGTAAATAGCTATTAAAAATAAAAACATCCATTAAAATATACTTTTTCATAATAACAGAGTAGTTATTTAAAAAAAAACAAATGTCAAAAACTACCTTCTAAACAACTATAAAAAAAGAGAAAAAATAAACATTGTGACAAATCCATGCCCTCACCCACCTCCACTCCACTCCGCCACCAAAAAAATGCCACTCAGAGGAGCAGTGGGATGTCACTTTGCATAAATAAATTAATTTGCTAATTAAAGTAAATAGCTATTAAAAATAAAAACAACCATTAAAATATACTTTTTCATGATAACAGAGTAGTTATTTAAAAAAATGTTAAAAACTACCTTCTAAATACCTATAGAAAAAAGAGAAAAAAAGAAACATTGTGACAAATCCATGCCCTCACCCACCTCCACTCCACTCCGCCACCAAAAAAATGCCACTCAGAGGAGCAGTGGATATGTCACTTTGCATAAAACTAAAATCATATGTGTTCTGCAATGTTAATAGCTATTTAAAATTAAATCTACCATTAAAATGCACTCTTATATAAAAACATAGTGGTTTTTTTTTAAAAAAAAGTCACAAACTACCTTTTAAACAAATAAAAAAAATGAAAAAAAATATGTGACAAACCCCTGCCCTCACCCACCTCCTCTCCACTCCCCCACCAAAAAAATGCCACTCAGAGGAGCAGTGGGATGTCACTTTGCATAAATAAATTCATATGTTAATTAAAGTAAATAGCTATTAAAAATAAAAACAACCATTAAAATATACTTTTTCATGATCACAGAGTAGTTGTTTAAAAACAAAAACAAATGTCAAAAACTACCTTCTAAACAACTATAGAAAAAGAGAAAAAAAGAAACATTGTGACAAATCCATGCCCTCACCCACCTCCACTCCACTCCGCCACCAAAAAAATGCCACTCAGAGGAGCAGTGGATATGTCACTTTGCATAAAACGAAAATCATATGTGCTCTGCAATGTTTATAGCTATTTAAAATGAAATCTACCATTAAAATACACTCTTATATAACAACATAGTGGTTGTTATTATTTTTTTTTTTTTTAAAAGTCGCAAACTACCTTCTAAACAACTAAAAAAAAGAAAAAAAAAAGTGTGACAATCCCTTGCCCTCACCCACCTCCACTCCACCCCGCCACCAAAAAAATGCCACTCAGAGGAGCAGTGGATATGTCACTTTGCATAAAACTAAAATCATATGTGTTCTGCAATGTTTATAGCTATTTAAAATTAAATCTACCATTAAAATACACTCTTATATAACAACATAGTGTTTTGTTTTTTTAAAAAGTCACAAACTACCTGCTAAACAAATAAAAAAAAGAAAAAAAAAGTGTGACAAACCCCTGCCCTCACCCACCTCCACTCCACTCCGCCACCAAAAAAATGCCACTCAGAGGAGCAGTGGGATGTCACTTTGCATAAATAAATGTGTATAAGTTATTTAAAGTAAATAGCTATTAAAAATAAAAACAACCATTAAAATATAGTTTTTCATGATAACAGAGTAGTTATTTAAAAAAAACAAATGTCAAAAACTACCTTCTAAACAACTATAGAAAAAGAGAAAAAAAGAAACACTGACAAATGCATGCCCTAAACCCACCTCCACTCCACTCCACCACCAAAAAAATGCCACTCAGAGGAGCAGTGGGATGTTACTTTGCATAAATAAATTCATTTGTTAATTAAAGTAAATAGCTATTAAAAATAAAATCAACCATTAAAATATACTTTTTCATGATAACAGAGTAGTTATTTAAAAACAAAATCAAATGTCAAAAACTACCTTCTAAACAACTATAGAAAAAGAGAAAAAAAGAAACATTGTGACAAATCCATGCCCTCACCCACCTCCACTCCACTCCGCCACAAAAAAAATGCCACTCAGAGGAGCAGTGGATATGTCACTTTGCAAAAAACGAAAATCATATGTGTTCTGCAATGTTAATAACTATTTAAAAAGAAAGCTACCATTAAAATACACTCATATATAACAACATAGTTGTTATTTTTTTTTTTTTTTAAAAAGTCACAAACTACCTTCTAAACAACTAAAAAACGGAAAAAAAAGTGTGACAATCCCCTGCCGTCACCCACCTCCACTCCAGTCCACCACCAAAAAAATGCCACTCAGAGGAGCAGTGGGATGTCACTTTACATAAATAAATTCATATAAGTTTTTTAAAGTAAATAGCTATTAAAAATAAAAACAACCATTAAAATATACTTTTTCATGATAACAGAGTAGTTATTTAAAAAAAAAATGTTAAAAACTACCTTCTAAATAACTATAGAAAAAAACATAATTTATGCTTACCTGATAAATTCCTTTCTTCTGTAGTGTGATCAGTCCACGGGTCATCATTACTTCTGGGATATTACTCCTCCCCAACAGGAAGTGCAAGAGGATTCACCCAGCAGAGCTGCATATAGCTCCTCCCCTCTACGTCACTCCCAGTCATTCGACCAAGGACCAACGAGAAAGGAAAAGCCAAGGGTGAAGTGGTGACTGGAGTATAAATTAAAAAATATTTACCTGCCTTAAAAACAGGGCGGGCCGTGGACTGATCACACTACAGAAGAAAGGAATTTATCAGGTAAGCATAAATTATGTTTTCTTCTGTTAAGTGTGATCAGTCCACGGGTCATCATTACTTCTGGGATACCAATACCAAAGCAAAAGTACACGGATGACGGGAGGGATAGGCAGGCTCTTTATACAGAAGGAACCACTGCCTGAAGAACCTTTCTCCCAAAAATAACCTCCGATGAAGCAAAAGTGTCAAATTTGTAAAATTTGGAAAAAGTATGAAGCGAAGACCAAGTTGCAGCCTTGCAAATCTGTTCAACAGAGGCCTCATTCTTGAAGGCCCAAGTGGAAGCCACAGCTCTAGTAGAATGAGCTGTAATTCTTTCAGGAGGCTGCTGTCCAGCAGTCTCATAAGCTAAACGAATTATGCTACGAAGCCAAAAAGAAAGAGAGGTAGCGGAAGCTTTTTGACCTCTCCTCTGCCCAGAGTAAATGACAAACAGAGAAGACGTTTGTCGAAATTCCTTAGTTGCCTGTAAGTAAAATTTTAGAGCACGGACTACATCCAGGTTGTGCAGTAGACGTTCCTTCTTTGAAGAAGGATTTGGGCATAAAGAAGGAACAACAATCTCTTGATTGATATTCCTGTTAGTAACTACCTTAGGTAAGAACCCAGGTTTAGTACGCAGGACTACCTTATCCGAATGAAAAATCAAATAAGGAGAATCACAATGTAAGGCTGATAATTCAGAGACTCTTCGAGCCGAGGAAATAGCCATTAAAAATAGAACTTTCCAAGATAACAACTTTATATCAATGGAATGAAGGGGTTCAAACGGAACGCCCTGTAAAACTTTAAGAACAAGGTTTAAACTCCATGGTGGAACAACAGTTTTAAACACAGGCTTAATCCTGGTCAAAGCCTGACAAAAAGCCTGGACGTCAGGAACTTCTGACAGACGTTTGTGTAACAGAATGGACAGAGCTGAGATCTGTCCCTTTAATGAACTAGCAGATAAACCCTTTTCTAAACCTTCTTGTAGAAAAGACAATATCCTAGGAATCCTAACCTTACTCCAAGAGTAACCTTTGGATTCACACCAATATAGGTATTTACGCCATATCTTATGGTAAATCTTTCTGGTAACAGGTTTCCTAGCCTGTATTAAGGTATCAATAACTGACTCAGAAAACCCACGTCTTGATAAAATCAAGCGTTCAATTTCCAAGCAGTCAGCTTCAGAGAAGTTAGATTTTGATGTTTGAAGGGACCCTGTATCAGAAGGTCCTGTTTCAGAGGTAGAGACCAAGGTGGACAGGATGACATGTCCACCAAGTCTGCATACCAAGTCCTGCGTGGCCACGCAGGTGCTATTAGAATCACTGATGCTCTCTCTTGTTTGATTCTGGCAATCAATCGAGGAAGCAACGGGAAGGGTGGAAACACGTAAGCCATCCTGAAGTCCCAAGGTGCTGTCAGAGCATCTATCAGGACTGCTCCTGGATCCCTGGATCTGGACCCGTAACGAGGAAGCTTGGCGTTCTGTCGAGACGCCATGAGATCTATCTCTGGTTTGCCCCAACGTCGCAGTATTTGGGCAAAGACCTCCGGATGAAGTTCCCACTCCCCCGGATGAAAAGTCTGACGACTTAAGAAATCCGCCTCCCAGTTCTCCACTCCCGGGATGTGGATTGCTGACAGGTGGCAAGAGTGAGACTCTGCCCAGAGAATTATCTTTGATACTTCCATCATAGCTAGGGAGCTTCTTGTCCCTCCCTGATGGTTGATGTAAGCTACAGTCGTGATGTTGTCCGACTGAAACCTGATGAACCCCCGAGTTGTCAACTGGGGCCAAGCCAGGAGGGCATTGAGAACTGCTCTCAATTCCAGAATGTTTATTGGCAGGAGACTCTCCTCCTGACTCCATTGTCCCTGAGCCTTCAGAGAATTCCAGACGGCACCCCAACCTAGAAGGCTGGCGTCTGTTGTTACAATTGTCCAGTCTGGTCTGCTGAATGGCATCCCCCTGGACAAATGTGGCCGGGAAAGCCACCATAGAAGAGAATTTCTGGTCTCTTGATCCAGATTCAGAGAAGGGGATAAATCTGAGTAATCCCCATTCCACTGACTTAGCATGCACAGTTGCAGTGGTCTGAGGTGTAAGCGTGCAAAGGGTACTATGTCCATTGCCGCTACCATTAAGCCGATTACCTCCATGCATTGAGCCACTGACGGGTGTTGAATGGAATGAAGGGTGCGGCAAGCACTTTGAAGTCTTGTTAGCCTGTCCTCTGTCAGGTAAATCTTCATTTCTACAGACTCTATAAGAGTCCCCAGGAAGGGAACTCTTGTGAGTGGAACGAGTGAACTTTTCTTTTCGTTCACCTTCCATCCATGTGACCTTAGAAATGCCAGCACTAACTCTGTATGAGACTTGGAAGTTTGAAAGCTTGAAGCTTGTATCAGAATGTCGTCTAGGTATGGAGCTACAGAGATTCCCCGCGGTCTTAGTACCGCAAGAAGAGCACCCAGAACCTTTGTGAAGATTCTTGGAGCTGTAGCCAATCCGAATGGAAGAGCCACAAACTGGTAATGCCTGTCTAGGAAGGCAAACCTTAGGTACCGATAATGATCTTTGTGAATCGGTATGTGAAGGTAAGCATCTTTTAAATCTACAGTGGTCATGTACTGACCCTCTTGGATCATAGGTAAAATTGTCCGAATAGTCTCCATCTTGAACGATGGAACTCTTAGGAATTTGTTTAGGATCTTTAAGTCCAGGATTGGTCTGAAAGTTCCCTCTTTTTTGGGAACCACAAACAGTTTTGAGTAAAACCCCTGTCCCTGTTCCGATCGTGGAACTGGATGGATTACTCCCATTAACAAGAGCTCTTGTACGCAGCGTAGAAACGCCTCTTTCTTTGTCTGGATTGTTGACAATCTTGACAGATGAAATCTCTCTCTTGGAGGAGAGTATTTGAAGTCCAGAAGGTATCCCTGAGATATTATCTCTAGCGCCCAGGGATCCTGAACATCTCTTGCCCAAGCCTGGGTGAAGAGAGAAAGTCTGCCCCCCACTAGATCCGATCCCGGATCGGGGGCCCTCAATTCATGCTGTTTTAGGGGCAGCAGCAGGTTTCCTAGTCTGCTTGCCCTTGTTCCAGGACTGGTTAGGTTTCCAGCCTTGTCTGTAGCGAGCAACAACTCCTTCCTGTTTTGGTGCAGAGGAAGTTGATGCTGCTCCAGCTTTGAAATTACGAAAGGAACGAAAATTAGACTGTCTAGTCTTGGCTTTGGCTTTGTCCTGAGGCAGGGCATGGCCTTTACCTCCTGTAATGTCAGCGATAATCTCTTTCAACCCGGGCCCGAATAAGGTCTGCCCTTTGAAAGGTATATTAAGCAATTTAGACTTAGAAGTAACATCAGCTGACCAGGATTTTAGCCACAGCGCCCTGCGTGCCTGAATGGCGAATCCTGAATTCTTCGCCGTAAGTTTAGTAAGATGTACTACGGCCTCCGAAATGAATGAATTAGCTAGTTTAAGGACTCTAAGCCTGTCCGTAATGTCGTCCAGAGTAGCTGAACCAATGTAATCTCATCTAATGGAGCTGATTCAAGTGTCCCTTCCAGAGACTCAAACCAAAATGCTGCTGCAGCCGTGACAGGCGCAA
Organism: Bombina bombina; assembly: GCF_027579735.1. Lineage (NCBI taxonomy): Eukaryota > Metazoa > Chordata > Amphibia > Anura > Bombinatoridae > Bombina > Bombina bombina. Next base: position 165,465,041 of record NC_069507.1, read on the forward strand.
TGCATGCAAGGGTTTGCAATATAAAACCTTGTTGAACAAACATTTTCTTAAGGTAACCCTCTAACTTTTTATCCATTGGATCTGAAAAAGCACAGCTATCCTCCACCGGGATAGTGGTACGCTTAGCTAAGGTAGAAACTGCTCCCTCCACCTTAGGGACCGTTTGCCATAAGTCCCTTGTGGTGGCGTCTATTGGAAACATTTTTCTAAATATCGGAGGGGGTGAGAACGGCACACCGGGTCTATCCCACTCCTTAGTAACAATTTCAGTAAGTCTCTTAGGTATAGGAAAAACCTCAGTACTCGTCGGTACCGCAAAATATTTATCCAACCTACACATTTTCTCTGGTATTGCAACTGTGTTACAATCATTCAGAGCCGCTAACACCTCCCCTAGTAATACACGGAGGTTTTCCAGTTTAAATTTAAAATTTGAAATATCTGAATCCAGTCTGTTTGGATCAGAACCGTCACCCACAGAATGAAGTTCTCCGTCCTCATGTTCTGCCACCTGTGACGCAGTATCTGACATGGCCCTAATATTATCAGCGCACTCTGTTCTCACCCCAGAGTGATCACGCTTACCTCTTAGTTCTGGTAATTTAGCCAAAACCTCAGTCATAACAGTAGCCATATCCTGTAATGTGATTTGTAATGGCCGCCCAGATGTACTCGGCGCTACAATATCACGCACCTCCCTCTGAGCGGGAGATGTAGGTACTGACACGTGAGGCGAGTTAGTCGGCATAACTCTCCCCTCGTTGTTTGGTGAAATTTGTTCAATTTGTACAGATTGACTTTTATTTAAAGTAGCATCAATACAGTTAGTACATAAATTTCTATTGGGCTCCACTTTGGCATTGCAACAAATGACACAGGTATCATCCTCTGAATCAGACATGTTTAACACACTAGCAAATAAACTTGCAACTTGGAAATACAATTCAATTAGAATAATATTAAAACGTACTGTGCCTTTAAGAAGCACAGAAGATCTATGACAGTTGAAAATTAATAAATTGAAACAGTTATAGCCTCAATCCTTGTAAACAACACAACTTTAGCAAAGGTTTAATCCCATTAGCAAAGATAACAAATTCTGAAAGCATGAAACAAATTACAGAATAAACGTTTTTTATCTCAGTCAAACTACAATTCTCACAGCTCTGCTGAGAGAAATTACCTCCCTCAAAATAAGTTTTGAAGACCCCTGAGCTCTGTAGAGATGAACCGGATCATGCAGGGAATACAATGAGTTGCTGACTGAAATATTTGATGCGTAGTAAAAGCGCCAAAAAACGGCCCCTCCCCCTCACACACAGCAGTGAGGGAGAACAGAAACTGTCAGAAAACAGATTAAGCAACTGCCAAGTGGAAAAATAGTGCCCAAACATTTATTCACTCAGTACCTCAGTAAATGAAAACGATTTTACATTCCAGCAAAAACGTTAAACATAATCTCTAGTTATTAAACAGCTTTATGTATTTCTTACAGTGTAATTCTAGTGAAGTACCATTCCCCAGAATACTGAAGTGTAAAGTATACATACATGACATTATATCGGTATGGCAGGATTTTCTCATCAATTCCATTATCAGAAAATAAAAACTGCTACATACCTCTATGCAGATTCATCTGCCCGCTGTCCCCTGATCTGAAGTTTACCTCTCCTCAGATGGCCGAGAAACAGCAATATGATCTTAACTACTCCGGCTAAAATCATAACAAAAACTCTGGTAGATTCTTCTTCAAACTCTGCCAGAGAGATAATAACACACTCCGGTGCTATTTTAAAATAACAAACTCTTGATTGAAGATAAAAACTAAGTATAATCACCATAGTCCTCTCACACATCCTATCTAGTCGTTGGGTGCAAGAGAATGACTGGGAGTGACATAGAGGGGAGGAGCTATATGCAGCTCTGCTGGGTGAATCCTCTTGCACTTCCTGTTGGGGAGGAGTAATATCCCAGAAGTAATGATGACCCGTGGACTGATCACACTTAACAGAAGAAAGAGAAAAAAAGAAACATTGTGACAAATCCATGCCCTCACCCACCTCCACTCCACTCCGCCACCAAAAAAATGCCACTCAGAGGAGCAGTGGATATGTCACTTTGCATAAAACAAAAATCATATAAGTTGTAATAGACATAATAAAAAAGGGGGGAAAAAAGTAAAGAAAAAAAAAGTAAAGAAAACAAATGTGAAAAATTGTTTGTTGTGCAAAACAACTACATGTATAGAATGTGGGCAGTCTCCTGGGAGGTCTTTTTGCTGGTTATGTTGTGTGAATAATTAGGTAGATAAAGAATCATACTTGGATTAACTAGTAGTGCAATAGATTTATTCATGAATTTTAATATATTTTATTGCAATATGTGCCCAAGGATGCAATTGCTATGCTGGCCCGGATCACTGTAGTAAAAACGTCCTTCATGGTGATCGGTCTCACAGCTGACCATTTATCTATGTGGCATATCGTCAACTTTAGGGCCCGAGCAGTAGTTGGAGAGATGGGGTGTTGTCGCAAAAATCCTTGTGGGTCAATCACATCCTCGCTGCAGCTGCTATCCTCGCAAGCTTCTGTAGGGTCGCTGTAGTTGCTCATCATAACTTCATCTCCGGAACATAGAAAGGTAAGTGGAGAGGCTTCCAAGACATCGTTTTCCGAGGGTGTAGAAATCACGGAGAGTTCCTCAGAATCAGGGCTAGTAAGGCCATGCTCCATTGGCTGTTGAACAAGATTGAGGATTGTAGTAATTCTCTTTTCAATCTTATTAAAATGTTCCAAGAAACGCACTTTTATCGGGTTTATCAGTAAACTGTCTTCCATATTGTTGAAGCCAAAATAAAGCAGTGCACCATTGGAACTGCGATACAGCAGATCTCTGAGGGTTGTTGAGGGGGAGTGGTGGTAGTCCTCAGCCTCAGAAAAGTCACGGAGTAAAGCTGACACCAGCAATCATTAAAATAATCGTGTTTACTGTTTGAGAATCTTTACTTACTATATGATCCACTGCATTCATTATGAAATGGGGCTTAGGAAAATCATATTTAACAGATAGATGTCGATAACTAAAGCAGCACACGATATTGCGACCTATAATGGCCTTTGCCCGGAAGTTCCCCCTTAAAATACTCTTTTATATAACAACATAGCGATTGTTTTTATTTTTAAAAGTTACAAACTACATTCTAAACAACAAAAGAAAAAAGAAAAATACATTGTGACAAATCCCTGCCCTCACCCGCCTCCACTCCACTCCGCCACCAAAAAAATGCCACTCAGAGGAGCAGTGGATATGTCACGTTGCATAAAACGAAAATCATATGTGTTCTGCAATGTTAATAACTATTTTAAATGAAATCTTCCATTAAAATACATTCTTATATAACAACATAGTGGTTATTAATTTTTTTTTTTTTTTAAATCACAAACTACCTTCTAAACAACTAATAAAAAGAAAAAAAAAGTGTGACAATCCCCTGCCCTCACCCACCTCCACTCCGCCACCAACAAAATGCCACTCAGAGGAGCAGTGGATATGTCACTTTGCATAAAACGAAAATCATATGTGTTCTGCAATGTTTATAGCTATTTAAAATTAAATCTACCATTAAAATACACTCATATAATAAAATAGTGTTTTTTTTTAAAAAAAAGTCACAAACTACCTTCTAAACAAAAAAACAAAAAAAAACAAAAAATGTGACAAACCCCTGCCCTCACCCACCTCCACTCCGCCACCAAAAAAATGCCACTCAGAGGAGCAGTGGGATGTCACTTTGCATAAATAAATTTGTATAAGTTATTTAAAGTAAATAGCTATTAAAAATAAAAACAACCATTAAAATATACTTTTTCATGATAACAGAGTAGTTATTTAAAAAAAAAACAAATGTCGGGGTGGAACCGAGCCAAGGACCAGCATGGCCGCAACTGAATGTAGCTCCGAGTGAAGTTCCCCATAAGGGCCTAAAAACAGGGGTTCCTATTACCCAAAAACACCTCACAAGCAGGGCCGGATTTCCCATTAGGCACAGTAGGCATGTGCCTACAGGCGCCTTGCAGTGAGGGGCGCCTGCCTGTCAATAATAAAAAAAAAAAAAAAAAAAAAAAATTTTTTTTTTTTTTTTTTTTTTTTTTTATGAGGGCATTTATTTTAGTAAGAATTGTGCTGCCAGGTGCCTACAAAGTCGAGTGTTTCATTGGGAATATGTTACAGCAGTTGAGGGAGCCATGAAGGAGAGAGGGGCAAAGATTAAAACTAAACCCCTCCCATTGAATTTCTAAATTCTAATTTTAAACACATTTGTTGACCCCTGGATTACATATAATCTACAACATTCCATGTTTTCCTTTGAGAGCAACATCATATGATATTTATATTTCAGAACAAAATAAATGTAACATCTGTGTGTGTTTGTACCAAAAATATCAGAGTTTACAAGATTTTTTTCCCTACATTTTATATTTTCTTCCACTGGCTGCACAGGTTGTTGATGGTGATGAGCTTGCATGCTGCTAGTTTTAATATTGCTATTGTTTACACAAAACTGTGTTTGACTCCAACAAAATGTTAAGCACATAGTCAAAGTCATCTCCAGAAAAGCAATACACTAATGGCTTGTCAATAAACATGTCCTATGAGCCCATCTGGGTCTGCACAGATGTGTATTGCTGTCTCAGAACTGACATTGACTATGTGTTTAACTCTTTTGCAAGAGGCTAACACACTTCTCTGCAAGCACTAGTGCAATAATAAAATGCCCAGCAAACTGTCACATTTGATGTCCCTTTAAATAGGGTTTTCTTTAGAATATTTTGCATTAAAAGTTTAACATGATTTGTTTTTGTTATACATAATAGAAATTGTATGGCCATTTGAGTCAAGTGAATATTGATTTTTGGTGTAGCTTCCATTACAACAAATATTGCAATTGGTGTGTGTATTTGTGTATCTCCATAAAAGGGAAAATGTAATTTTACATCTAATATTTATTTTTAGTTGTCCTAAATAATAATAAAAAAAAGTCCTCATTTTTTCCACTTTTTTCTAGGGGGGGTGGGGGGGTGGGGGGGGGCGCTTCAGGTTTTTGTGCCTACAGGCACCTGAGATGTAAATCCGGCCCTGCTCACAAGATGCCCATACGGACTCTAAACGCTGAGGGGCATCAAACTGCTTAATTTTAAAAGACATCCGGACCTCACACAAAGATACCGCCGCTGGCCGCAGCCATGCAACAGTGAAAAGTGGAGCGCCATCTTTGATTAACAGCGCGTACGCTGCAGCACAGACAGGCCCAATCGGAGGGGATAGACTGCTGGCAGATGGAAAACCCCCATGGGAGATAAGTATACCTCCCGACTAAGCACTTGACAGACGCAGCACTTTATACCACGAGCGGTAACAAACGCTCATGCTTCCATATACTGGGGCGTAACAGGCCCACATACCAGACTGACGCCACCGGCCCCAGCATATACTTGAAACCGGGTGATTATACAGTCTAACAACAGGGCCACAGATGTAACAAAATAAGATTCCCCTAAATCACGCACTAAGACAGTAGCACCAGCAGCATATGTAACAAGGGACTAGAATTCAATAGACTCCTAAAAGAAATAATAAAAGGCACAATCACATTAAGGCCTTCAGTACTAATCTGCAGCCACTGGCTGAACTATCCATACGGCCAGGAGAGTGAAATACCTGGTGCCAATAACTACAACAAGCACCACTGCATGGAATAAGCCCCTTGCTCCACTTCCATAAAACATACTGAACAACAATGGCGTCTAAACGCCTGCCTAAGGGAGACAAAGCTAACAAATCAGCTGTGACACCATCCACCAAATTAAACTCCTTTTTTAAAACAATGGAAGCTAAAACAAATATAGCACCTAACTCCCCACACAGCTCTGATAGTACACATGAAGAAGAGGTTGATAACACGCAAACGGATCCTCTCACCCCTATAACTAAAGCAGATCTAAAATTTTTACCAACCAAGGAGGACTTTGCATCATTCATGACCCAGGTCAGTCTACTTATAAAAGAAGGACTTTCTGATGTCAAAAAAGAAATCACTGACTTAGGCAACAGGGTGCACCAACTAGAGGACCACGCAGAAGAAATCTCAGAACCGATTAACCTACACTCTATGCAGCTCCAACATCAAACAGAAGAGATTAGACAAATGCAGATGCAGATAGAGGACTTAGACAATCGTGGCCGATGCCAAAATTTGCGAATTAGAGGGGTATCTGAAAAAATCCTAAACACCGAACTCGAAAAATACCTACAAGGTCTATTCGATTTCCTTCTCGACAGTGAAGAGGCTACAGACATCTCCCTAGATAAGGTACACAGGGCACTAAAACCTAAGCCCTCACCTAAAGCCCCACCAAGAGACATCATTCTAAGATGCCACAACTTCAAAGACAAAGAAAAACTGCTGAACGCAGCAAGAAAGAAAGCACCAATCTACAAAGATGGCGATACAATACAAATCTTTGCAGATCTCAGCCCGCTTACTCTCACTAGACGGCGGAATGTCAAATTCTTGACTACACACCTACAAGATCACCAAATCCCATATCAATGGGGTTTCCCCTTTGCACTCAGAGTAGCGAAAGACAATAAGGAAATCATTTACAAAGACCTAGAAGATCTTGATTCCTTCTGTACACAGTTGCATATTCCGCTACCGAAGCACATACCCCAAACTACGGACCACGACGAAAGAGAATCAACATCAGACCTGTACCCACCAAAGCCACAGAGACAAAAATGGAACACAGTTCCCAAGAAACGCAAAATAGACCCCGCCACCTCTCGTCAGACACCAGTCACCCCCACGAACCTACCTTGAGGTCTAACTCTCAACAGTCTGGACTTAAACTAACTAACTAACCCCACTTCACCATCTAAAGTGACTTTGGCACCCCAGCGAAAAGTACACTTTGGCCCTTAGACACTGACCTATAGTTAACCCACTCTTGCATCATAAAGAGACTTAAGGATATTCCCCTTACACACCAATTTACACCCCATGTGGTGCAAACCACTATAGACAGATCCCCCACAACTGGAGGGAACCCCATCTTAATGTAATACTAGCACCAGCCCTTATTGGGGAACGGTAGTGACCTTAGATTGCTACCACTCTTCCCCCATCCTGAATTAGATTTAAGTTTGAATTTAGATTTAAATTTGAATTCGAGTTTAGATTAAAAGGAAAGGAAAGGAGATTACCTTTGTAATCCTTAGTGTAATTGTTCTCAATGTTAATTACCTTAATTTTTATCTTGTTATGTTGTATTTATCAATGTATGTTATTATATTTCAGATTCTCTGCAAAACCTGGATCATACTACACTTAAGTCAAGTTCACAGTAAGCACCACAACCTCATAGGAATCTCTCCATCACACCGCACCTACAAGAAGCGAATAACTCCCCCATACGGTAAGACAAGTCTGGAAGACTTAATAGCAGACCTTCACACGAACACTACACATGATCTCTAGACCACTTACAATTATATCCCAAAACACTAAAGGCTTGAACTCGCCTACTAAAAGGTCAGTTGCAATACACTGGTTCGCTAAACAAAAAGGCTCTATTATATTTCTACAGGAGACTGCAGCATCCCACACAATGCGGGTACTCCTTTTTTTCACATCCCTGGTCCATGTACTCAAGGATCGACTATTTATTCCTAGACCAGTCTAGCTTATCCCTTCTATCAAACACCGACATATCATCAACGGCATGGTCAGATCACTCTATGGTGTCCTTAGAACTAAACTGGCTTGACTCCCCACTCCATCCATTCATATGGTGACTGGACCCGTACCTTCTACACCACCAACTAACAGCCCAAAAACTCAAGACAGCACTGACCGAATACTTTGACTTAAACGCTAACTTAGAAACACATCCGATGTATGTATGGGAAGCACATAAAGCAGTTATACGCGGAGAGTGTATAAAACACAAAGCATATATTAAAAAACAATACAACACTCAGCTAAACACACTCACTAACAGACTTAACGACCTGGAGACTCAACATAAGCTATCCCCCTCGGACAGAACCCTACTAACAATGCTGACCGCCACACGAAAAGAACTTAATACACTACTGTACTCTGAAACCCAAAGAAAAATGCTGAACCTTCGGAAAAAATATTTTTACGAAGGGAACCGCCCAGGCAAAATCCTTGCTAACACCCTGAGGGATAAAAATACCCTTACATATATCCACAAACTCAAAACTAAGCAGGGAGAGTATGTAGTCGACAGTAAGGAGATAGCCGCTCACTTTCGAAGCTTCTACCAACAATTATACAACCTGACAAAAACTACTCAACACGACCACATACAAAACATGAGAACATACATAGCTACAGCAGATCTAAACAAATTAACGCAAGTCCAGATGACTGACTTAGAAGCAGATATAACATTAACAGAAATCGTGAAAGCCATTAAGAGCCTTCCAACAGGTAAGAGCCCAGGACCTGACGGACTAACTAATCAATACTACAAGATACACTGCCCCATTCTAGCCCCACATCTATTAAAACTTTTTAACTCACTAGATGAAGGAACTCAACTCTCTATAGATTCTCTAGCAGCCCACATATCTGTAATTTTGAAATCAGAAAAGCCACAGGACGACCCAGGTAGTTACCGGCCTATATTGCTACTAAACACAGATCTCAAGATTCTAGGGAAAATCTTAGCGAACCGTATAAACTCTATTCTTAATGACATAGTCCACACAGATCAAGTGGGATTTGTTCCTGGCAGAGAGGCCAGGGACAACACTATTAGAGCCCTTACCCTTATAGAATATGCTAAGACCCATAACATAGAATCAGTATTGATAGCCATAGACGCCGAAAAGGCATTCGAACGAACAGACTGGCAGTTTCTCCTAGAAACCCTTAAAAACATTGGATTTGGCCCGAAAACAATTAACAGAATCTTTAGTCTATACTCAAACCCAAATGCCAAAGTTAAAGCTAATGGTATATTGTCAGACACATTCCCCATACATAATGGCACGCGCCAAGGCTGTCCCCTATCACCGATCTTGTTCGTTTTGACGATGGAGGTCCTCACTTCCCACGTCCGTAAAAACCCAAAAATCAAAGGTATATCATTCGACAATCAATCCTACAAAATCGCAGCTTTCGCTGACGACTTATTATTCTCAGCTACCTCACCCCTAACGACTGTCCCAGAAATACTAACAGAATTAGACAGATTTGGGCAGTATTCTAACTTTCTAGTCAACAAACAAAAGTCGGAGATCCTAAACGTGAGCTTATCAGACACCAAATTTCACTCACTATCGAAGATATGCCCATTAAAATTAAGAAAGGACTCTATCAAATACTTAGGGATTCACCTCGCTCCCAAGCAGACAATACTCTTTGACAAAAACTACTTAACTCTATTAAACAATACACAACATGACCTTCAGACGTGGACGAGTAAGCCTCTCTCATGGTGGGGACGGGTCCAGGCCTTAAAAATGACCACGCTCCCCAGGATCACATACATATTACAGACATTACCTATGCACTTACCTTGTTGGTATTTAAACCGTCTCCAAAACAGCCTTAATTCCTTTGTGTGGGGGAAATATAAACCTAGAGTTAATAGAGACACAATGTATAGGTCAACTGCTGATGGAGGATTAGGTCTACCAAAAATTGAAGAGTATTACCTAGCAGTCACATTACAAAGGATACTAGATTGGCATGAGAAACAGGAATGTAATGCTCGGGTCACGTTAGACTCACATATACTTAGGGCACCACTGGTGCACGCGTTGTGCTGGGTACCTAGCGACTTAAGACCACCTCAGTGTAGACAACTAGAAATTCATAAACACCTATTTAAGACTTGGGATCAAATAACATCATCCAGACTGTACATCTCAACTAGCAGGTCTCCCCTATTTCCGATTGTCCTAAATGTGGAAATGGTGGGTGGCCTTGACAAGGGATATCAGAGGCTCTCTGAATGGGACTACACCATCCCTTTACTAAACTTCACGGAGGCAGGCAAACTTCTAGAAAGGGACAAACTAACCAACATAGCTCAAGGCAAATACAATAATTGGCTAAAATACGCACAATTACATCACTTTGTACATACCTCCCCATTCAAAACCGACCTACTAAGAACACCCACCACATTTGAAACATTATGCCATGGAGGGATTATACCGAGAGGAACACTTTCGCTCTCCCGCAAACTTTTAACCAAGAACATTAGGGACATCCTGCCCCCATACTCAGCTAAATGGAATGCAGATATAGGTAGTCATATAACAGATGACAACTGGGCCAACATATTCAAATCAGTAAAAAAATCCTCAACCTCGCCAGTAATACTAGAGCTCAATTATAAGATTATCCTGCGGTGGTATTTAACCCCGTCGAAGTTAAGCAGTATTTACCCAAACCTGTCAGATAGATGTTGGCGCTGCTGCAGGGGACATGGTAGCCTGATACACATGTGGTGGCGATGCCCTAGGGTACGCCCCCTATGGAAGACGATAGAGCAACATTTCAGACAAAGTATCTCAGCTGAATTTACACTAAACCCAAAAATGGCGTTGCTCAATAACCTCCCTAAATTGCCATGTCGCTTGCGACTTCTGGTGCTCCAAATAGGCCTTAATAGTGCGAGAAAATAAATAGCCCGTAACTGGAAGAAACGCCTGACCCTCTCTAAAACAATGTGGCTGGAGGAAGTAGAAGAACAATTTACATTAGAACAATACGGCTACTTATGCCGAAATAGAATGGACACCTTTCTAGATGCCAAATTTATCTGGCAGGAATCCCTACACACTACACTTATTCCACATGCCCCTCAAACTGCCACCGCTTCTCTCTAGATGGTTGTACTAATAGTTACCAAACGAAAAGGATGCAAATCCTTTCCTCATAGTGAACAGACTATACAATACTTCAATAATCACATATTCTAAGAGCCAGTGCCGATCCGGATAAAGATACGCAGACGTAAGACATTATATTTGTTTTATTGATTTGTTTGTTTACTTGTTTACTTGTTACTTAGAATCCATGTTTCCCCCCTGTCCCCATTCTTACTCATTTGAGAAACTACATGGACTAGCTGCATTACAAATATGGAACTACAGCTTATAAAGCAGCAGCGAAACACATGAACATTTAGCTATAACAAGCAATATTCTTTATTGTAGACCATTTTCATATTGAAATATGTCATTGTGAATATTTAAATTTTCAATAAAAAAAAGATTTAAAAAAAAAAAAAAAAAATGTCAAAAACTACCTTCTAAACAACTAAAGCAGCACACGATATTGCGACCTATAATTGCCTTCGCCCGGAAGTTCCCCCTTAAAATACTCTTTTATATAACAACAAAGCGATTGTTTTTTAAAAAAAGTTACAAACTACATTCTAAACAACGAAAGAAAAAAGAAAAATACATTGTGACAAATCCCTGCCCTCACCCGCCTCCACTCCACTCCGCCACCAAAAAAATTCCACTCAGAGGAGCAGTGGATATGTCACTTTGCATAAAACTAAAATCATATGTGTTCTGCAATGTTAATAGCTATTTAAAATTAAATCTACCATTAAAATGCATTCTTATATAACAACATAGTGTTTTTTTTTTTTAAAAAAAAAGTCACAAACTACCTTTTAAATAAATAAAAGAAAAGAAAAAAAATGTGACAAACTCCTGCCCTCACCCACCTCCACTCCACTCCGCCACCAAAAAAAATGCCACTCAGAGGAGCAGTGGGATGTCACTTTGCATAAATAAATTTGTATAAGTTACTTAAAGTAAATAGCTATTAAAAATAAAACAACCATTAAAATATACTTTGTCATGATAACGGAGTAGTTATTTAAAAACAAAAACAAATGTCAAAAACTACCTTCTAAACAACTATAGAAAAAGAGAAAAAAGAAACATTGTGACAAATCCATGCCCTCACCCGCCTCAACTCCACTCCGCCACCAAAAAATGCCACTCAGAGGAGCAGTGGGATGTCACTTTGCATAAATAAATTCATATGTTAATTAAAGTAAATAGTTATTAAAAATAAAAACAACCATTAAAATTTACTTTTTCATGATAACAGAGTAGTTATTTAAAAACAAAAACAAATGTTAAAAACTAACTTCTAAACAACTATAGAAAAAGAGAAAAAACATAATTTATGCTTACCTGATAAATTTATTTCTCTTGTAGTGTATCCAGTCCACGGATCATCCATTACTTATGGGATATTAACTCCTCCCCAACAGGAAGTGCAAGAGGATTCACCCAGCAGAGCTGCTATATAGCTCCTCCCCTAACTGCCATTACCAGTCATTCGACCGAAAACATGCAGAGAAAGGAAAACCATAGGGTGCAGTGGTGACTGTAGTTTAATGGAAAAATTACCTGCCTTAAAGTGACAGGGCGGGCCGTGGACTGGATACACTACAAGAGAAATAAATTTATCAGGTAAGCATAAATTATGTTTTCTCTTGTTAAGTGTATCCAGTCCACGGATCATCCATTACTTATGGGATACCAATACCAAAGCTAAAGTACACGGATGACGGGAGGGACAGGCAGGCTCTTTATACGGAAGGAACCACTGCCTGAAGAACCTTTCTCCCAAAAACAGCCTCCGAAGAAGCAAAAGTGTCAAATTTGGAAAATTTGGAAAAAGTATGAAGAGAAGACCAAGTTGCAGCCTTGCAAATCTGTTCAACAGAAGCCTCATTCTTAAAGGCCCAAGTGGAAGCCACAGCTCTAGTAGAATGTGCTGTAATTCTTTCAGGAGGCTGCTGTCCAGCAGTCTCATAGGCTAACCGTATTATGCTACGAAGCCAAAAGGAGAGAGAGGTAGCCGAAGCTTTTTGACCTCTCCTCTGACCAGAATAAACGACAAACAGGGAAGACGTTTGTCGAAAATCCTTAGTTGCCTGTAGATAAAATTTCAGGGCACGGACTACATCTAGATTGTGTAGCAGACGTTCCTTTTTCGAAGAAGGATTAGGACACAAAGATGGAACCACAATCTCTTGATTGATATTCCTGTTAGTGACCACCTTAGGTAGGAACCCAGGTTTAGTACGCAGAACTACCTTGTCTGAATGAAAAATCAGATAAGGAGAATCACAATGTAAGGCAGATAACTCAGAGACTCTTCGAGCCGAGGAAATCGCCATTAAAAACAGAACTTTCCAAGATAACAACTTGATATCAATGGAATGAAGGGGTTCAAACGGAACCCCCTGTAAAACATTAAGAACTAAGTTCAAACTCCATGGTGGAGCAACAGTTTTAAACACAGGCTTGATCCTAGCTAAAGCCTGACAAAAAGCTTGAACGTCCGGAACTTCTGACAGACGTTTGTGTAAAAGAATGGACAGAGCTGAAATCTGTCCCTTTAAGGAACTAGCGGATAAACCCTTTTCTAAACCTTCTTGTAGAAAAGACAATATCCTCGGAATCCTAACCTTACTCCATGAGTAACTCTTGGATTCGCACCAATATAAGTATTTGCGCCATATATTATGGTAAATCTTTCTGGTAACAGGCTTCCTAGCCTGTATTAAGGTATCAATAACTGACTCAGAAAAACCACGTTTTGATAAAATCAAGCGTTCAATTTCCAAGCAGTCAGCTTCAGAGAAATTAGATTTTGATGTTTGAAGGGACCCTGGATCAGAAGGTCCTGTTTCAGAGGTAGCGACCAAGGTGGACAGGATGACATGTCCACTAGATCTGCATACCAAGTCCTGCGTGGCCATGCAGGCGCTATTAGAATCACTGATGCTCTCTCCTGTTTGATTCTGGCAATCAATCGAGGAAGCATCGGGAAGGGTGGAAACACATAAGCCATCCCGAAGGTCCAAGGTGCTGTCAAAGCATCTATCAGAACCGCTCCCGGATCCCTGGATCTGGACCCGTAACGAGGAAGCTTGGCGTTCTGTCGAGACGCCATGAGATCTATCTCTGGTTTGCCCCAACGTCGAAGTATTTGGGCAAAGACCTCCGGATGAAGTTCCCACTCCCCCGGATGAAAAGTCTGACGACTTAAGAAATCCGCCTCCCAGTTCTCCACTCCCGGGATGTGGATTGCTGACAGGTGGCAAGAGTGAGACTCTGCCCAGCGAATTATCTTTGATACTTCCATCATTGCTAGGGAGCTTCTTGTCCCTCCCTGATGGTTGATGTAAGCTACAGTCGTGATGTTGTCCGACTGAAACCTGATGAACCCCAGAGTTGTTAACTGGGGCCAAGCCAGAAGGGCATTGAGAACTGCTCTCAATTCCAGAATGTTTATTGGTAGGAGACTCTCCTCCTGATTCCATTGTCCCTGAGCCTTCAGAGAATTCCAGACAGCGCCCCAACCTAGTAGGCTGGCGTCTGTTGTTACAATTGTCCAGTCCGGCCTGCTGAATGGCATCCCCCTGGACAGATGTGGCCGAGAAAGCCACCATAGAAGAGAATTTCTGGTCTCTTGATCCAGATTCAGAGTAGGGGACAAGTCTGAGTAATCCCCATTCCACTGACTTAGCATGCACAATTGCAGCGGTCTGAGATGTAGGCGTGCAAAGGGTACTATGTCCATTGCTGCTACCATTAAGCCGATCACCTCCATGCATTGAGCTACTGACGGGTGTTGAATGGAATGAAGGACACGGCATGCATTTTGAAGCTTTGTTAACCTGTCTTCTGTCAGGTAAATCTTCATTTCTACAGAATCTATAAGAGTCCCCAAGAAGGGAACTCTTGTGAGTGGAAAGAGAGAACTCTTCTTTTCGTTCACCTTCCATCCATGCGACCTTAGAAATGCCAGTACTAACTCTGTATGAGACTTGGCAGTTTGAAAGCTTGAAGCTTGTATCAGAATGTCGTCTAGGTACGGAGCTACTGCAATTCCTCGCGGTCTTAGTACCGCCAGAAGAGCACACAGAACCTTTGTGAAGATTCTCGGAGCCGTAGCCAATCCGAATGGAAGAGCTACAAACTGGTAATGCCTGTCTAGAAAGGCAAACCTTAGATACCGGTAAAGATCTTTGTGAATCGGTATGTGAAGGTAAGCATCCTTTAAATCCACTGTGGTCATGTACTGACTCTTTTGGATCATGGGTAAAATTGTCCGAATAGTTTCCATTTTGAACGATGGAACTCTTAGGAATTTGTTTAGGATCTTTAAATCCAAGATTGGCCTGAAAGTTCCCTCTTTTTTGGGAACCACAAACAGATTTGAGTAAAACCCTTGTCCTTGTTCCGACCGCGGAACCGGATGGATCACTCCCATTAATAAAAGATCTTGTACGCAGCGTAGAAACGCCTCTTTCTTTATTTGGTTTGTTGACAACCTTGACAGATGAAATCTCCCTCTTGGGGGAGAGAATTTGAAGTCTAGAAGGTATCCCTGAGATATGATCTCTAACGCCCAGGGATCCTGGACATCTCTTGCCCAAGCCTGGGCGAAGAGAGAAAGTCTGCCCCCCACTAGATCCGTTCCCGGATCGGGGGCCCTCGATTCATGCTGTCTTAGGGGCAGCAGCAGGTTTCCTGGCCTGCTTGCCCTTGTTCCAGGACTGGTTAGGTCTCCAGCCTTGTCTGTAGCGAGCAACAGCTCCTTCCTGTTTTGGTGCAGAGGAAGTTGATGCTGCTCCTGCTTTGAAATTACGAAAGGAACGAAAATTAGACTGTCTAGCCTTAGGTTTGGCTCTGTCTTGAGGCAGGGCATGGCCTTTACCTCCTGTAATGTCAGCGATAATTTCTCTCAACCCGGGCCCGAATAAGGTCTGCCCTTTGAAAGGTATATTAAGCAATTTAGATTTAGAAGTAACGTCAGATGACCAGGATTTTAGCCACAGTGCTCTGCGTGCCTGAATGGCGAATCCGGAATTCTTAGCCGTAAGTTTAGTTAAATGTACTACGGCATCTGAAATAAATGAGTTAGCTAACTTAAGGGCTTTAAGCTTGTGTGTAATCTCATCTAATGGAGCTGATTCAAGTGTCTCTTCCAGAGACTCAAACCAAAATGCTGCTGCAGCCGTGACAGGCGCAATGCATGCAAGAGGTTGCAATATAAAACCTTGTTGAACAAACATTTTCTTAAGGTAACCCTCTAACTTTTTATCCATTGGATCTAAAAAGGCACAGCTATCCTCCACCGGGATAGTGGTACGCTTAGCTAAAGTAGAAACTGCTCCCTCCACCTTAGGGACCGTTTGCCATAAGTCCCGTGTGGTGGCGTCTATTGGAAACATCTTTCTAAATATCGGAGGGGGTGAGAACGGCACACCGGGTCTATCCCACTCCTTAGTAACAATTTCAGTAAGTCTCTTAGGTATAGGAAAAACGTCAGTACTCGCCGGTACCGCAAAATATTTATCCAACCTACACATTTTCTCTGGTATTGCAACTGTGTTACAATCATTCAGAGCCGCTAACACCTCCCCTAGTAATACACGGAGGTTTTCCAGCTTAAATTTAAAATTTGAAATATCTGAATCCAGTTTGTTTGGATCAGAACCGTCACCCGCAGAATGAAGCTCTCCGTCCTCATGTTCTGCAAATTGTGACGCAGTGTCTGACATGGCCCTAATATTATCAGCGCACTCTGTTCTCACCCCAGAGTGATCACGCTTACCTCTTAGTTCTGGTAATTTAGCCAAAACTTCAGTCATAACAGTAGCCATATCCTGTAATGTGATTTGTAATGGCCGCCCAGATGTACTCGGCGCTACAATATCACGCACCTCCCGAGCGGGAGATGCAGGTACTGACACGTGAGGCGAGTTAGTCGGCATAACTCTCCCCTCGTTGTTTGGTGAAATATGTTCAATTTGTACAGATTGACTTTTATTTAAAGTAGCATCAATACAGTTAGTACATAAATTTCTATTGGGCTCCACTTTGGCTTTAGCACATATAGCACAGATATCTTCCTCTGAATCAGACATGTTTAACACACTAGCAAATAAACTAGCAACTTGGAAATACTTTTCAAGTAATTTACTATAATATGAAAACGTACTGTGCCTATAAGAAGCACAGAAAAAGTTATGACAGTTGAAAATTAATAAACTGAAAAGTTATAGCATCAAATCTTTGTAAAAAACACAATTTTAGCAAAGGATTGCTCCCATTAGCAAAGGATAACTAACCCTGATAGCTAACAGTGAGAGAGATCAGTAAACTGTCATAAATTAAATAAAACGACTGCCAAGTGGAAAAAAATAGTGCCCAAAACATTTTTTCACCCAGTACCTCAGAAAATTAAACGATTTTACATGCCAGCAAAAAACGTTTAACATTAATAAATTGAGTGTTATTAAAAAGCCTGTTGCTAGTCCCTGCAAATTAGGCTAAAGTTTTATGCATACAGTATAATTCCAGTGAAGTGCCATTCCCCAGAATACTGAAGTGTAAAATATACATACATGACAGCCTGATACCAGTTGCTGCTACTGCATTTAAGGCTGAGTTTACATTATATCGGTATGGCAGAATTTTCTCATCAATTCCATTGTCAGAAAATAATAAGCTGCTACATACCTCTTTGCAGATTAATCTGCCCGCTGTCCCCTGATCTGAAGTTTACCTCTCCTCAGATGGCCGAGAAACAGCAATATGATCTTAACTACTCCGGCTAAAATCATAGAAAAACTCAGGTAGATTCTTCTTCAAATTCTACCAGAGAAGGAATAACACACTCCGGTGCTATTATAAAATAACAAACTTTTGATTGAAGGTATGAAACTAAGTATAATCACCACAGTCCTCTCACACATCCTATCTATTCGTTGGGTGCAAGAGAATGACTGGTAATGGCAGTTAGGGGAGGAGCTATATAGCAGCTCTGCTGGGTGAATCCTCTTGCACTTCCTGTTGGGGAGGAGTTAATATCCCATAAGTAATGGATGATCCGTGGACTGGATACACTTAACAAGAGAAAAAGAAACATTGTGACAAATCCATGCCCTCACCCGCCTCCACTCCACTCCGCCACAAAAAAAATGCCACTCAGATTCGCAGTGGATATGTCACTTTGCATAAAACGAAAATCATATGTGTTCTGCGGTGTTAATAACTATTTAAAATGAAATCTACCATTAAAATACACTCTTATATAACAACATAGTGGTTGTTATTTTTTTTATTTTTTTTAAAAAGTCACAAACTACCTTCTAAACAACTAAAAAAAAGAAAAAAAAAGTGTGACAATCCCCTGCCCTCACCCACCTCCACTCCACCCCGCCACCAAAAAAATGCCACTCAGAGGAGCAGTGGATATGTCACTTTGCATAAAACTAAAATCATATGTGTTCTGCAATGTTTATAGCTATTTAAAATGAAATCTACCATTAAAATACACTCTTATATAACAACATAGTGTTTTTTTTTTTTTTAAAAAGTCACAAACTACCTTCTAAACAAATAAAAAAAAGAAAAAAAAAGTGTGACAAACCCCTGCCCTCACCCACCTCCACTCCACTCCGCCACCAAAAAAATGCCACTCAGAGGAGAAGTGGGATGTCACTTTGCATAAATAAATGTGTATAAGTTATTTAAAGTAAATAGCTATTAAAAATAAAAACAACCATTAAAATATACTTTTTCATGATAACAGAGTAGTTATTTAAAAAAAACAAATGTCAAAAACTACCTTCTAAACAACTATAGAAAAAGAGAAAAAAAGAAACATTGTGACAAATCCATGCCCTCACCCACCTCCACTCCACTCCGTCACCAAAAAAATGCCACTCAGAGGAGCAGTGGATATGTCACTTTGCATAAAACAAAAATCATATGTGTTCTGCAATGTTCATAGCTATTTAAAATGAAATCTACCATTAAAATACACTCTTATATAACAACATAGTGTTTTTTTTTTTTTTTTAAAAAAAAGTCACAAACTACCTTCTAAACAACTAAAAAAAGAAAAAAAAAGTGTGACAATCCCCTGCCCTCACTCACCTCCACTCCACTCCACCACCAAAAAAATGCCACTCAGAGGAGCAGTGGGATGTCACTTTACATAAATAAATTCATATAAGTTTTTTAAAGTAAATAGCTATTAAAAATAGAAACAACCATTAAAATATACTTTTTCATGATAACAGAGTAGTTATTTTAAAAAAATAAATGTTAAAAACTACCTTCTAAAAAACTATAGAAAAAAGAGAAAAAAAGAAACATTGTGACAAATCCATGCCCTCACCCACCTCCACTCCACTCCGCCACCAAAAAAATGCCACTCAGAGGAGCAGTGGATATGTCACTTTGCATAAAACAAAAATCATATAAGTTGTAATAGACATAATAAAAAAGGGGGAAAAAAATGAAAGAAAAAAAAAAAAAGTGAAAAAATGTTTGTTGTGCAAAACAACTACATGTATAGAATGTGGGCAGTCTCCTGGGAGGTCTTTTTGCTGGTTATGTTGTGTGAATAATTAGGTAGATAAAGAATCATACTTGGATTAACTAGTAGTGCAATAGATTTATTCATGAATTTTAATATATTTTATTGCGATATGTGCCCAAGGATGCAATTGCTATGCTGGCCCGGATCACTGTAGTAAAAACGTCCTTCATGGTGATCGGTCTCACAGCTGACCATTTATCTATGTGGCATATCATCAACTTAAGGGCCCGAGCAGTAGTTGGAGAGATGGGGTGTTGTCGCAAAAATCCTTGTGGTTCAATCACATCCTCGCTGCAGCTGCTATCCTCGCAAGCTTCTGTAGGGTCGCTGTAGTTGCTCATCATAACTTCATCTCCGGAACATAGAAAGGTAAGTGGAGAGGCTTCCAAGACATCGTTTTCTGAGGGTGTAGAAATCACGGAGAGTTCCTCCGAATCAGGGCTAGTAAGGCCATGCTCGATTGGCTGTTGAACAAGATTGAGGATTGTAGTAATTCTCTTTTCAATCTTATTAAAATGTTCCAAGAAACGCACTTTTATCGGGTTTATCAGTAAACTGTCTTCCATATTGTTGAAGCCAAAATAAAGCAGTGCACCATTGGAACTGCGATACAGCAGATCTCTGAGGGTTGTTGAGGGGGAGTGGTGGTAGTCCTCAGCCTCAGAAAAGTCACGGAGTAAAGCTGACACCAGCAATCATTAAAATAATCGTGTTTACTGTTTGAGAATCTTTAGTTACTATATGATCCACTGCATTCATTATGAAATGGGGCTTAGGAAAGTGATATTTAACAGATAGATGTCGATAACTAAAGCAGCACACGATATTGCGACCTATAATGGCCTTCGCCTGGAAGTTCCCCCTTAAAATACTCTTTTATATAACAACATAGCGATTGTTTTTTTTAAAAAAAGTTACAAACTACATTCTAAACAACAAAAGAAAAAAGAAAAATACATTGTGACAAATCCCTGCCCTCACCCGCCTCCACTTCACTCCGCCACCAAAAAAATGCCACTCAGAGGAGCAGTGGATATGTCACGTTGCATAAAACGAAAATCATATGTGTTCTGCAATGTTAATAACTATTTTAAATGAAATCTACCATTAAAATACACTCTTATATAACAACATAGTGGTTATTAATTTTTTTTTTTTTTTTAAATCACAAACTACCTTCTAAACAACTAAAAAAAAGAAAAAAAAAGTGTGACAATCCCCTGCCCTCACCCACCTCCACTCCACTCCACTCCGCCACCAAAAAAATGCCACTCAGAGGAGCAGTGGATATGTCACTTTGCATAAAACGAAAATCATATGTGTTCTGCAATGTTTATAGCTATTTAAAATTAAATCTACCATTAAATTACACTCATATAATAAAATAGTGTTTTTTTTTAAAAAAAAAGTCACAAACTACCTTCTAAACAAAAAAACAAAACAAAAAAAAATGTGTGACAAACCCCTGCCCTCACCCACCTCCACTCCACTCCGCCACCAAAAAAATGCCACTCAGAGGAGCAGTGGGATGTCACTTTGCATAAATAAATTTGTATAAGTTATTTAAAGTAAATAGCTATTAAAAATAAAAACAACCATTAAAATATACTTTTTCATGATAACAGAGTAGTTATTTAAAAAAAAAAACAAATGTCAAAAACTACCTTCTAAACAACTATAGAAAAAGAGAAAAAAGAAACATTGTGACAAATCCGTGCCCTCACCCACCTCCACTCCACTCCGCCACCAAAAAAATGCCACTCAGAGGAGCAGTGGATATGTCACTTTGCATAAAACGAAAATCATATGTGTTCTGCAATGTTTATAGCTATTTAAAATGAAATCTACCATTAAAATACACTCTTATATAACAACATAGTGTTTTTTTTTTAAAAAAAGTCAGAAAGTACCTTCTAAACAAAGAAAAAAAAAAGAAAAAAAAAGTGTGACAAACCCCTGCCCTCACCCACCTCCACTCCACTCCGCCACCAAAAAAATGCCACTCAGAGGAGCAGATGGATGTCACTTTGCATAAATAAACTTGTATAATTTATTTAAAGTAAATAGCTATTAAAAATAAAAACAACCGTTAAAATATACTTTTTCATGATAACAGAGTAGTTATTTTAAAAAAACAAATGTCAAAAACTACCTTCTAAACAACTATAGAAAAAGAGAAAAAAGAAACATTGTGAAAAATCCATTCCCTCACGCGCTTCCACTCCACCACCAAAAAAATGCCACTCATAGGAGCAGTGGGATGTAACTTTGCATAAATAAATTCATATGTTAATTAAAGTAAATAGCTATTAAAAATAAAAACAACCATTAAAATATACTTTTTCATGATAACAGAGTAGTTATTTAAAAAAAACAAATGTCAAAAACTACCTTCTAAACAACTATAGAAAAAGAGAAAAAAGAAACAATGTGACAAATTCATGCCCTAAACCCGCCTCCACTCCACTCCACCACCAAAAAAATGCCACTCAGAGGAGCAGTGGGATGTCACTTTGCATAAATAAATTCATATATTAATTAAAGTAAATAGCTATTAAAAATAAAAACAACCATTAAAATATACTTTTTCATGATAACAGAGTAGTTATTTAAAAAAAAAAAAATGTCAAAAACTACCTTCTAAACAACTATAGAAAAAGAGAAAAAAGAAACACTGTGACAAATTCATGCCCTAAACCCGCCTCCACTCCACTCCACCACCAAAAAAATGCCACTCAGAGGAGCAGTGGGATGTCACTTTGCATAAATAAATTCATATGTTAATTAAAGTAAATAGCTATTAAAAATAAAAACAACCATTAAAATATACTTTTTCAGGATAACAGAGTAGTTATTTAAAAACAAAAACAAATGTCAAAAACTACCTTCTAAACAACTATAGAAAAAGAGAAAAAACATAATTTATGCTTACCTGATAAATTTATTTCTCTTGTAGTGTATCCAGTCCACGGATCATCCATTACTTATGGAATATATTCTCCTTCCCAACAGGAAGCTGCAAGAGTCCACCCACAGCAAAGCTGCTATATAGCTCCTCCCCTAACTGCCATATTCAGTCATTCGACCGAAAACATGCAGAGAAAGGAAAAACCATAGGGTGCAGTGGTGACTGTAGTTCAAATTAAAAAATTACCTGCCTTAAAGTGAAAGGGCGGGCCGTGGACTGGATACACTACAAGAGAAATAAATTTATCAGGTAAGCATAAATTATGTTTTCTCTTTTTTAAGTGTATCCAGTCCACGGATCATCCATTACTTATGGAATACCAATACCAAAGCTAAAGTACACGGATGATGGGAGGGACAAGGCAGGTACTTAAACGGAAGTTACCACTGCCTGTAAAAAACCCTTTCTCCCAAAAATAGCCTCCGAAGAAGCAAGGTATCAAATTTGTTAAATTTGAAAAGTATGAAGCGCAGACCAAGACTCCGTCTTGTAAATCTGTTCAACAGAAGCCACATTTAAAAAAGGCCCAAGTGAAAACCACAGCTCTAGTAGAATGAGCTGTAATCCCTTCAGGAGGCTGCTGTCCAGCAGTCTCATAAGCTAAATGAATTATGCTTTTTAACCAAAAAGACAGAGAGGCTGCTGAAGTCTTTTGACCTCTCCTCTGTCCAGAATAGACAACAAACAAGGTGAACGTTTGATGAAAACTGTAGTAGCTTGTAAGTAAAACTTTAAAGCACAAACCACGTCCAATATTGTGTAATAGACGTTCCTTCTTTGAGGAAGGATTAGGATACAAGCATGGAACAACTATCTCTTGAGTGATGTACTTGTTAGATACCACCTTAGGAAAAAACCCAGGTTGGTACGCAGGACTACCTTATCCGTACGAAGGACCAGATAAGGAGAATCACATTGCAACACAGATAACTTGGAGACTCTACGAGTCGAGGAATTAGCTACCCAAAAGGAACTTTCCAAGATAAAGATTGATATCTATGGAACAAAAAAGGTTCAAACGGAACTTCTTGAAGAACCTTAAGAATCAGGTTTAAGCTCCATGGCGGAGCAACAGTTTTAAACACAGGCTTGGATCTAACCAAAGCCTGACCAAATGCCTGAACGTCTAGAATACCTGCCAGACGCTTGTGCAAAAAAATAGACAGAGTAAAAATCTGTCCCCTTTTAAGGAATTAGCTGACAACCCTTTTCTCAAAAACATCTTGGAGAAAAGATAATATCCTGGGAATCCAGACTTTACTCCATGAGTAACCCTTGGATTCATAACAATCAGATATTTACACCATATCTATGTTCAATTTTCCTAGAGACAGGCTTTCATGTCTGTATTAAGGTATCAATGACTGACTCGGAGAAGCCATGCTTTGATAACATCAAGCGTTCAGTCTCCAGGCAGTCCATCTCAGATTGATTCTATTTAGATGGTTGAAAGGACCCTGAGGTAGAGGGACCTGTCTCAGAAGCAGAGACTGTGATGGAAAGGATGACATGTCCACCAGATCTGCATACCAGGTCCTGCGTGGCTACGCAGGCGCTGTCAAAAACACCAAAGCCCTCTCCTGCTTGGTCTTGACCTCCGGAGGAAATCCCACTACCCCGGAAGAAAAGTCTGACGACTTAGAAAATCCACCTCCCAGTTCTCAACACCTGGGATATGGATAGCTGATAGACAAGAGTGAGTCTCTGTCCAGTGAATTATTGTAAGACTTCTAACATCGCTAGGGAACTTCTGTTCCCCCTTGATGGCTGATGTAAGCCACAGTCGTGTATATTGTCCGACTGAGTATGATGTACCTCAGAGTTGCTAACTGAGGCCAAGTCTGAAGAGCATGGAATATCACTCCCAGTTCCAGAATATTTATTAGAAGGAGGGTCTCCTCCTAAGTCCACTATCCCTGAGCCTTCAGGGAGTTCCAGACTGCATCCCAACCTAAAAGGCTGGCATCTATTGTAACAATTGTCCCATCTGACCTGCGGAAGGTCATACCCTTGGACAGATGGACCCGACATAGTCACCAGAGAAGAGAATCTCTGGTCTCTTGGTCCAGGTTTAACAGGGGGACAAATCTGTGTAATCCCCGTTCCTCTGACTGAGCATGCATAGTTGCAGCGGTCTGAAATGTAGACGTGCAAACGGTACTATGTCCCTTGCCGCTACCATTAAGCCGATTTCATTCATGTACTGAGCCACCGAAGGGTGCGGATGGGATGAAAAAAAAAAAAAAAACGGCAGAAATTTAGAAACTTTGACAACCTGGACTCCGTCAGGTAAATTTTCATTTCTACAGAATCTATCAGAGTCCCTAGGAGGGAAACCCTTGAGATTGGGGATAGAGAACTCTTTCCTTGTTCACTTTCCACCCATGTGATCTCAGAAATGCCAGTACTACGTCCGTATGAGACTGGGCAATTTGGATGTTTGACGCCTGTATCAGGATGTCGTCTAAATAAGGGGCCACTTCTATGCCCCGACCGCCAAAGCGACCCCAGAACCTCCATAAAGATTCTTGGGGCTGTAGATATCCCAAAGGAAAGAGCTACAAACTGGTAATGCCTGTCTAGAAAGGCAAACCTGAAAAACGATGGTGATTTTTATGCATCACAATGTGAGGATAAGCATCCTTCAAATCCATTGTAGTCCTCTATTGACTCTCCTGGATCATAGTTAAGATGGTACGAATAGTTTCCATCTTAAATGACGGAATGCTGAGGAATTTGTTTAAGATCTTTAGATCCAAAATAGGTCTGAAGGTTCCCTCTCCTTGGGAACCACAAACAGATTTGAGTAAAAACTCTGTCCCTGTTCCTCTCTTGGAACTGGATGGATCTCGTACACAATGTAAGAATGCCTCCTTCTTTATCTGGTTTGCAGATAATTGTGAAAGGCGAAATCTCCCCTTTTTTTGGGGGGGAATCTTTGAAATCCAGAAGATATCTCTGGGATATAAATTCCAATGCCTAGGGATCCTGGGAATCTCTTGCCCACGCCTGGGCGAAGAATGAAAGTCTGCCCCCTATAGGATCCGTTACCGGATAGGGGTCCGTTCCTTCATGGTGCCTTAGAGGCAGCAGCAGGCTCCTTGGCCTGCTTATCTTTGTTCCAGGTCCGATTGTCTCCAGACCGCCTTGGACTGAGCAAAAATTCCCTCTTGTTTTGCCTTAGAGGAAGAGGATGCCACACCTGCCCTGAAGTTTTTAAAAGGCACGAAAATTAGACCTTTTTTTTTTTTTTTTTTTTTTGGCCCTTGATTTGGACCTATCCTGAGGAAGGGCATGACCTTTTCCTCCAGTGATATAAGCAATAATCTCCTTCAAACCAGGCCCGAATAGGGTCTGCCCCTTGAAGGGAAGTTAAGTAGCTTATTTATTAAAGTCACGACAGCTGACCATGATATAAGCCATAGCGCTCTGCGCGCCAGTATAGTAAAAAACAGAATTCTTACCCGTTAGTCTAGTCAAATGAACAAGGCATCAGAAAACAAAGGAATTGGCTAGCATAAGCTTGTCAAATATATTCATCCAATGGAGTCGCTTAACTGTAAAGCCTCATCAAGAGACTCAACCCAGAACGCCGCAGCAGCAGTGACAGAAGCAATGTATGCAAGGGGCTGCAGGATAAAACCCTGTTGAATAAACATTTTTTATCCATTGGATCTAAAAAGCACAACTGTCCTCGTCAGAGGTAGTGGTACGCTTAGCTAGAGTAGAAACTCTTCTCTCCACCTTAGGAACTGTCTGCCAGAAGTCCCGTGTGGTGGTAACTATTAGAAAACATTCTTCTAAAAAATAGGAGGGGAAGAGAACGGCACACCTGGTCTATCCCATTCCTTATTAAAAAAATTTTAGTAAACCTCTTTAGGTATTGGAAAAACATCAGTACACACCGGCACTGCATATTATTTATCCAGTCTACACAATTTCTCTGGCCCTGCGATTGTACACATTCATTCAGAGCAGCCAAAGCCTCCCTGAGCAACAAGTGGAGGTTCTCAAGCATAAATTTTAAATGTAGAAATATCAGAATCAGGTTAAATCATCTTCCCTGAGTCAAAAAAAAAAATCACCCACAGACTAAGCATATTGTGAGGTAGTATCATACATGGTTCTAAAAGCATCTGTATGCTCTGTATCTACCCCCAGAGCTAACTGCTTTCCTTTAATTTCAGGTAGTCTGACTAATACTGCTGCCAGAATATTATTCACCACCTTTGCCATGTCTTGTAAAATAAACGCTATGGGCGCCCTTGATGTACTTGGCGCCATTTGAGCGTGAGTCCCTGAAGCGGGAGTCGAAGGGTCTGACACGTGGGGAGAGTTAGTCGGCATAACTTTCCCCTTGACAGAATCCCCTGGTAAAAGAAACGCTATGGGTGCCCTTGATGTACTTGGAGCCATTTGAGCGTGAGTCCCTAAAGCGGGAGTCAAAAGGTCTGACACGTGGGGAGAGTTAGTCGGCATAACTACCCCCACGACAGAATCCTCTGGTGATAATGTTTTTTAAAAACAAAAAATGATCTTTATTGTTTAACATGAAATCAGTACATCTGGTACACATTCTAAGATGGGGTTCCACCATGGCTTTAAAACATAATGAACACAGAACTTCCTCTATGTCAGACATGTTAGAACAGACTATTAATGAGATTAGTAAGCTTGGAAAACACTTTAAATCAAGTTAACAAGCAAATATATAAAACGTTACTGTGCCTTTAAGAGAAACAAATTTTGTCAAAATTTGAAAAACAGTGAAAAAAAAAAAAGGCAGTAAAACAAACGAAATTTTTACAGTACATGTAATAAGGTAACAGAGCATTGCACCCACTTGCAAATGGATGATTAACCCCTTAATGCAAAAAACAGATCAAAAAAATGACATAGACGTTTTTAAAAACAGACACAACAAACTGCCACAGCCAACAGTGGGAAGCTTCAGTTAACTGTTTCTATGCAAAATTTAAGCCAGCCATGTGGAAAAAACTTAGGCCCCAATAAGTTTTATCACCAAACATATGTTAAAAAACTATTAAACATGCCAGCAAACGTTTTAAAACACATTTTTACAAGAGTATGTATCTCTATTAATAAGCCTGATACCAGTCGCTATCACTGCATTTAAGGCTTTACTTTACATTACTTCGGTATCAGCAGTATTTTCTTAGTCAATTCCATTCCTAGAAAAATATTTTACTGCACATACCTTATCTGCAGGAAAACCTGCACGCCATTCCCCCTCTGAAGTACCTCACTCCTCAGAATGTGTGAGAACAGCAAATGGATCTTAGTTACGTCTGCTAAGATCATAGAAAAACGCAGGCAGATTCTTCTTCCAAATACTGCCTGAGATAAACAGCACACTCCGGTGCCATTTAAAAATAACAAACTTTTGATTGAAGAATAAACTAAGTAGAAAGCACCACAGACTCTCACGACCTCCTATCTATGTTGAGGCTTGCAAGAGAATGACTGAATATGGCAGTTAGGGGAGGAGCTATATAGCAGCTTTGCTGTGGGTGGACTCTTGCAGCTTCCTGTTGGGAAGGAGAATATATTCCATAAGTAATGGATGATCCGTGGACTGGATACACTTAACAAGAGAAAAAGAAACATTGTGACAAATCCATGCCCTCACCCACCTCCACTCCACTCCGCCACCAAAAAAATGCCACTCAGAGGAGCAGTGGATATGTCACTTTGCATAAAACGAAAATCATATAAGTTATAATAGACATAATAAAAAAGGGAAGAAAAGGAATGAAAAAAAATGGAAAGAAAACAAATGTGAAAAAATGTTTGTTGTGCAAGACAACTACATGTATAGAATGTGGGCAATCTCCTGGGAGGTCTTTTTGCTGGTTATGTTGTGTGAATAATTAGGTAGATAAAAAATCATACTTGGATTAACTAGTAGTGCAATAGATTTATTCATGAATTTTAATATATTTTATTGCGATATGTGCCCAAGGATGCAACTGCTATGCTGGCCCGGATCAATGTAGCAAAAACGTCCTTCATGGCGATCGGTCTCACAGCTGACCATATATCTATGTGGCTTACCGTCAACTTAAGGGCCCGAGCAGTAGTTGGAAAGATGGGGTGTTGTCGCAAAAATCCTTGTGGGTCAATCACATCCTCGCTGCAGCTGCTATCCTCACAAGCTTCTGTAGGGTCGCTGTAGTTGCTCATCATAACTTCATTTCCGGAACATAGAAAGGTAAGTGGAGAGGCTTCCAAGACGTTTTCCGAGGGTTTAGAAATCACGGAGATTTCCTCCGGATCAGGGCTAGTATGGCCATGCTCCATTGGCTGTTGAAAAAGATTGAGGATTGTAGTAATTTTCTTTTCAATATTATTAAAATGTTCCAAGAAACGCACTTTTATCGGGTTTATCAGTAAACTGTATTCCATATTGTTGAAGCCAAAATAAAGCAGCGCACCATTGGAACTGCGATACAGCAGATCTTTGAGGGTTGTTGAGAGGGGTGGTGGTAGGCCTCAGCCTCAGAAAAGTCACGGAGTAAAGCTGACACCAGCAATAATTAAAATAATCGTGTTTACTGTTTGAGAACCTTTAGTTACTATATGATCCACTGCATTCATTATCAAATGGCGCCTAGGAAAGTAATATTTAACAGATAGATGTCAATAACTAAAGCAGCACACGATATTGCGACCTATAATTGCCTTCTCCCGGAAGTTCCCCCTTAAAATACTCTTTTATATAACAACATAGCGATTGTTTTTTTTTTAAAAGTTACAAACTACATTCTAAACAACAAAAGAAAAAACAAAATTTATGCTTACCTGATAAATTTATTTTTCTTGTGGTGTATCGAGTCCACGGATCATCCATTACTTGTGGGATATTCTCCTTCCCAACAGGAAGCTGCAAGAGGATCATCCACAGCAGAGCTGTCTATATAGCTCCTCCCCTAACTGCCACCTACCAGTAATTTGACCAAAGACAAGCAAGAGAAAGGAGAAACTATAGGGTGCAGTGGTGACTGTAGTTTAAAAATAAAAAACACCTGCCTTAAAATGACAGGGCGGGCTGTGGTCTGGATACACCACAAGAGAAATAAATTTATCAGGTAAGCATAAATTTTGTTTTCTCTTGTAAGGTGTATCCAGTCCACGGATCATCCATTACTTGTGGGATACCAATACCAAAGCTATAGGACAGGGATGAAGGGAGGGACAAGGCAGGCGCTTAAACGGAAGGCACCACTGCCTGTAAGACCTTTCTCCCAAAAATAGCCTCCGAAGAAGCAAAAGTATCAAATTTATAGAATTTAGAAAAAGTATGAAGCGAAGACCAAGTCGTCGCCTTACAAATCTGTTAAACAGAAGCCTCATTCTTAAAAGCCCATGTGGAAGCTACCGCTCTAGTAGAATGAGCTGTAATTCTTTCAGGAGGCTGCTGGCCAGCAGTCTCATAAGATAAGCGGATTATACTTCTTAGCCAAAAAGATAGAGAAGTTGCCGAAGCCTTTTCGCCTCTCCTCTGTCCAGAGTAGACAACAAACAATGCAGATGTTTGACGAAAATCTTTAGTAGCTTGTAAATAAAACTTTAAAGCGCGAACCACGTTCCTTCTTTGATGAAGGATTAGGACACAGTGATGGAACAACAATCTCCTGATTGATATTTTTATTAGATACCACCTTAGGCAGAAAACCAGGTTTGGTACGTAACACTACCTTATCTGCATGGAAAATGAGATAAGGGGAATCACATTGTAAAGCAGATAACTCTGAAACTCTTTGAGCCGAGGAGATAGCTACTAAAACAGAACTTTCCAAGATAAGAGCTTAATATCTATGGAATGCAAAGGTTCAAACGGAACCCCTTGAAGAACTTTAAGAACTAAATTTAAACTCCATGGTGGAGCAACAGGTTTAAAAACAGGCTTGATTCTAACCAGAGCCTGACAAAACGCCTGAACATCTGGAACCTCAGCCAGACGTTTGTGCAAAAGAATAGACAGAGCAGAAATCTGTCCCTTTAAGGAAATAGCTGATAAACCCTTCTCCAATCCTTCTTGGAAAAAAGATAATATCCTAGGAATCCTGACTTTACTCCATGAGCAACCCTTGGATTCACACCAATGAAGATATTTACACCATATCTTATGATAGATTTTCCTGGTGACAGGCTTTCGCGCCTGTATTAAGGTATCAATGACCGACTCAGAGAAACCACGCTTTGATAAAATCAAGCGTTCAATCTCCAAGCAGTCAGACGCAGAAAAATTAGATTTGGATGGTTGAAAGGACCCTGAAGTAGAAGGTCCTGTCTCAGAGGCAGAGTCCATGGTGGAGCTGATGACATGTCCACCAGATCTGCATACCAAGTCCTGCGAGGCCACGCAGGTGCTATCAAAATCACCGAAGCTCTCTCCTGTTTGATCTTGGCAATCAGACGAGGGAGCAGAGGAAACAGTGGAAACACATAAGCCAGGTTGAAGGACCAAGGCACTGCTAGAGCATCTATCAGTGCTGCCTTGGGATCCCTGGACCTGGAACCGTAACAAGGAAGCTTGGCGTTCTGACGAGACGCCATGAGATCCAGTTCTGGTTTGCCCTAAAGTTGAATCAACTGTGCAAATACCTCCGTATGGAGCTCCCACTCCCCCGGATGAAAAGTCTGTCGACTTAGAAAATCCGCCTCCCAGTTCTCTACTCCTGGGATATGGATAGCTGATAGATGGCAAGAGTGAATCTCTGCCCATCGATTATCTTTGAAACCTCCAACATTGCTAGGGAACTCCTTGTTCCCCCTTGATTGTTGATGTAAGCTACAGTCATGATGTTGTCTGACTGAAATCTGATGAACCTGACCGCATTTAGCTGAGGCCAAGCCTGAAGAGCATTGAATATCGCTCTTAGTTCCAGAATGTTTTTCGGAAGGAGTGCTTCCTCCTGAGTCCACGATCCCTGAGCCTTCAGGGAGTTACAGACTGTACCCCAGCCCAGAAGGCTGACATCTGTTGTTACTATTGTCCAATCTGGCCTGCGGAAGGTCATACCTTTGGACAGATGGACTCGAGATAGCCACCAGAGAAGAGAATCCCTGGTCTCTTGAACCAGATTTAGTAGAGGGGACAAATCCGTGAAATCCCCATTCCACTGACTGAGCATGCAGAGTTGCAGCGGTCTGAGATGTAGGCGGGCAAACGGCACTATGTCCATTGCCGCTACCATTAAGCCGATTACTTCCATACACTGAGCCACTGAAGGGCGAGAAGTAGAATAAAGAACACGGCAGGAATTTAGAAGTTTTGACAACCTGGCCTCTGTCAGGTAAATCTTCATTTCTAAAGAATCTATCAGAGTTCCCAAGAAGGAAACTCCTGTGAGAGGGGATAGAGAACTCTTCTTTTCGTTCACTTTCCACCCATGAGACCTCAGGAATGCCAGAACAATGTCCTTATGGGACTTGGCAATTTGGAAATTCGACGCCTGTATCAGAATGTCATCTAAGTAAGGGGCTACTGCTATGCCCCGTGGCCTTAGGACCGCCAGAAGTGACCCCAGAACCTTCGTAAAGATTCTTGGTGCCGTAGCTAACCCAAAGGGAAGAGCCACAAACTGGTAATGCCTGTCTAGGAAGGCAAACCTGAGAAACCGATGATGATCTTTGTGTATCGGAAGGTGAAGATAAGCATCCTTTAAATCCACGGTAGTCATGTATTGACCCTCCTGGATCATAGGTAGGATGGTTCGAATAGTCTCCATCTTGAAAGATGGGACCCTGAGAAATTTGTTTAGGATCTTGAGATCTAAGATTGGTCTGAAGGTTCCCTCTTTCTTGGGAACCACAAAGAGATTTGAATAGAAGCCTTGCCCCTGTTCCTCCTTTGGAACTGGGTGGATCACTCCCATAACTAGGAGGTCTTGAAAACAATGTAAGAATGCCTCTCTCTTTAT
This sequence comes from Bombina bombina, assembly GCF_027579735.1. Taxonomy (NCBI): domain Eukaryota; kingdom Metazoa; phylum Chordata; class Amphibia; order Anura; family Bombinatoridae; genus Bombina; species Bombina bombina. Next base: position 165,497,439 of record NC_069507.1, read on the forward strand.
CTGGTCTGCAGATAATTGTGAGAGGTGAAATCTTCCTTTTGGGGAAGAAGCTTTGAAGTCCAGAAGATATCCCTGGGACACAATTTCCAACGCCCAGGGATCCTGGACATCTCTTGCCCAAGCCTGGGCGAAGAGAGAAAGTCTGCCCCCTACTAGATCCGTTACCGGATCGGGGGCTGATCTTTCATGCTGTCTTAGAGGCAGCAGCAGGCTTCTTGGCCTGCTTACCTTTGTTCCAGGCCTGGTTAGGTCTCCAGACCGGCTTGGACTGGGCAAAATTTCCCTCTTGTTTTGCATTAGAGGGAGTTGATGCCGCGCTCGTCTTAAAGTTTCGAAAGGCACGGAAATTAGTTTGTTTGGTCCTTAATTTATTAGACCTATCCTGAGGAAGGGCATGACCTTTTCCTCCAGTAATATCAGAAATGATCTCCTTCAGTCCAGGCCCGAATAGGGTCTGCCCCTTGAAGGGAATGTTGAGAAGCTTAGACTTTGAAGTAACGTCAGCTGACCAGGATTTAAGCCATAGCGCCCTACGCGCCTGTATAGCAAAACCTGAGTTCTTAGCCGTTAGTTTGGTTAAATGAACAACGGCGTCAGAAACAAATGAATTGGCTAGCTTAAGCGCTTTAAGCTTGTCAAGTATATCATCCAATGGAGTTTCTACCTGTAAGGCCTCTTCCAGAGACTCAAACCAGAAGGCCGCAGGAGCAGTGACCGGGGCAATGCATGCAAGAGGCTGGAGAATAAAACCTTGTTGAATAAACATTTTCTTAAGGTAACCCTCTAACTTTTTATCCATTGGATCTAGGAAAGCACAACTGTCCTCGACGGGAATAGTTGTACGCTTAGCTAGGGTAGAAACTGCTCCCTCCACCTTAGGGACCGTTTGCCATAAGTCCCGTGTAGAGGCATCTATTGGAACCATTTTCTTAAAAATAGGAGGGGGAGAGAACGGTACACCTGGTCTATCCCTTTCCTTAGTAATAATTCCTGAAAACCTTTTAGGTATTGGAAAAAAATCAGTGTAAACAGGCACTGCATAGTATTTATCCAATCTACACAATTTCTCTGGCACTATAATGGTGTCACAGTCATCCAGAGTAGCTAAAACCTCCATGAGCAACACGCAGGGGTGTTCAAGCTTAAATTTAAATGTAGACATATCAGAATCAGGTTGAAGCATCTTCCCTGAGTCAGAAAAATCACCCACAGAAAGAAGCTCTCCTGCCTCAGCTTCTGCATATTGTGAGGGGATATCAGACATAGCTACTAAAGCGTCAGAGAGCTCTGTATTTTTTCTAGTCCCAGAGCAGTCTCGCTTTCCTTGTAACCCTGGTAGTTTGGACAATACCGCTATAAGGGTATGATCCATAACTGCCGCCATGTCTTGTAAAGTAAACGCCATGGGCGCGCTAGATGTACTTTTCGCCACTTGAGTGGGAGTCCCTTGAGCGGGAGTCAAAGGTTCTGACACGTGGGGCAAGTTAATCGGCATAACTTCCCCCTTGTCAATTTCCTCTGGTGATAAATCTTTTAAAGACAGAATATGATCTTTATAACTTAAAGTAAAATCAGTACATTTGGTACACATTCTAAGAGGGGGTTCCACAATGGCTTCTAAACATAATGAACAAGGAGTTTCCTATATGTCAGACATGTTTAAACAGACTAGCAATGAGACCAGCAAGCTTGGAAAACACTTTGATAAATGTAAACAAGCAAAAAATAAAAACGGTACTGTGCCTTTAAGAGAAACAAATTTTGTCAGAATGTTAAAAACAGTGATAAAAAGCAGTAAATCTTATGAAATTTTTGCAGTGTGTATAATAGACTAACAGAGCATTGCACCCACTTGCAAATGGATGATTAACCCCTTAGTTTCAAAACCGGATAAAAAAAACGATATAAACGTTTTTTAACAGTCACAACAAACTGCCACAGCTCTGCTGTGGCCCTACCTGCCCATACAACGACTTTTGAAGGCACAAACCCCCTTTGTAGAGGTCCTAAGTGTTCAGGGGACTCCTAGGGAAGCTGGAAGTCTCAAGCTGCAAAAACTACAGCACGATTTAGGCCTGAAATTAGGCCCCTCCCAACCTGTACTCACAGTGAGAGGGCCATAAAAAACTATCCCTAGGCAAAATCTAGAAAGCCATGTGGAAAAAACTGGGCCCCAATAAAGTTTTATCACCAATATGTAGAAAAAATACGTTAAAACACTTCCAGCAAACGTTATCTTATTTTACAGCAAGCATGATACTAGTCGTTATTAAATCACTGTAATCAGGCTTACCTTAAATAAATCCGGTATTAACAGCATTTTCTAGCATATTCATTTCTCTAGAAAAATTTAAACTGCACATAACTCATAGCAGGATACCCTGCACGCCATTCCCCCAGCTGAAGTTACCTCATCTCTTCAGTTATGTGTGAGAATAGCAATGGATCTTAGTTACAACCTGCTAAGATCATCAAAAACCACAGGCAGACTCTTCTTCAACTTTCTGCCTGAGGCTAAAACAGTACAACTCCGGTACCATTTAAAAATAATAAACTTTTGATTGAAGATAAACTACATAAATTCACCACATCTCTCTAGCTATTTCCTATCTTGTCGAGAGCTGCAAGAGAATGACTGGTAGGTGGCAGTTAGGGGAGGGGCTATAAAGACAGCTCTGCTGTGGGTGATCCTCTTGCAGCTTCCTGTTGGGAAGGAGAATATCCCACAAGTAATGGATGATCCGTGGACTGGATACACCTTACAAGAGAAAAGAAAAATACATTGTGACAAATCTCTGCCCTCCACTCCACTCCGCCACCAAAAAAATGCCACTCAGAGGAGCAGTGGGATGTCACTTTACATAAATAAATTCATATAAGTTTTTTTAAAGTAAATAGCTATTAAAAATAAAAACAACCATTAAAATATACTTTTTCATGATAACAGAGTAGTTATTTAAAAAAACAAATGTTAAAAACTACCTTCTAAATAACTATAGAAAAAAGAGAAAAAAATAAACATTGTGACAAATCCATGCCCTCACCCACCTCCACTCCACTCCACCACCAAAAAATGCCACTCAGAGGAGCAGTGGATATGTCACTTTGCATAAAACGAAAATCATATAAGTTGTAATAGACATAATAAAAAAGGGGAAAAAAAAGGAAAGAAAAAAAAAGGAAAGAAAACAAATGTGAAAAAAAACAACTACATGTATAGAATGTGGGCAGTCTCCTGGGAGGTCTTTTTGCTGGTTATGTTGTGTGAATAATTAGGTAGATAAAGAATCATACTTGTATTAACTTGAAGTGCAATAGATTTATTCATGAATTTTAATATATTTTATTGCGATATGTGCCCAAGGATGCAACTACTATGCTGGCCCGGATCAATGTAGTAAAAACGTCCTTCATGGTGATCGGTCTCACAGCTGACCATATATCTATGTGGCACACCATCAACTTAAGGGCCCGAGCAGTAGTTGGAGAGATGGGGTGTTGTCGCAAAAATCCTTGTGGGTCAATCACATCCTCCCTGCAGCTGTTATCCTCGCAAGCTTCTGTAGGGTCACTGTAGTTGCTCATCATAACTTCATTTCTGGAACATAGAAAAGTAAGTGGAGAGGCTTCCAAGACGTTTTCCGAGGGTGTAGAAATCACGGAGATTTCCTCCGGATCAGGGCTAGTAAGGCCATGCTCCGTTGGCTGTTGAACAAGATTGAGGATTGTAGTAATTCTCTTTTCAATCTTATTAAAATGTTCCAAGAAACGCACTTTTATCGGGTTTATCAGTAAACTGTCTTCCATATTGTTGAAGCCAAAATAAAGCAGCGCACCATTAGAACTGCGATACAGCAGATCTTTGAGGGTTGTTGAGGGGGGTGGTGGTAGTCCTCAGCCTCAGAAAAGTCACGGAGAAAAGCTGACACCAGCAATCATTAAAATAATCGTGTTTACTGTTTGAGAATCTTTAGTTACTATATGATCCACTGCATTCATTATCAAATGGCGCCTAGGAAAGTAATATTTAACAGATAGATGTCGATAACTAAAGCAGCACACGATATTGCGACCTATAATGGCCTTCGCCCGGAAGTTCCTCCTTAAAATACTCTTTTATATAACAACATAGCGATTGTTTTTTAAAAAAAGTTACAAACTACATTCTAAACAAAAAAAGAAAAAAGAAAAATACATTGTGACAAATCTCTGCCCTCACCCGCCTCCACTCCACTCCGCCACCAAAAAAATGCCACTCAGAGGAGCAGTGGGATGTCACTTTGCATAAATACATTTGTATAAGTTACTTAAAGTAAATAGCTATTAAAAATAAAAACAACCATTAAAATATACTTTTTCATGATAACAGAGTAGTTATTTAAAAACAAAAGCAAATGTCAAAAACTACCTTCTAAACAACTATAGAAAAAGAGAAAAAAAGAAACATTGTGACAAATCCATGCCCTCACCCACCTCCACTCCACTCCGCCACCAAAAAAATGCCACTCAGAGGAGCAGTGGATATGTCACTTTGCATAAAACGAAAATCATATGAGTTGTAATAGACATAATAAAAAAGGGAAAAAAAAGGAAAGAAAAAAAAAGGAAAGAAAACAAATGTGAAAAAATGTTTGTTGTGCAAGACAACTACATGTATAGAATGTGGGCCGTCTCCTGGGAGGTCTTTTTGCTGGTTATGTTGTGTGAATAATTAGGTAAATAAAGAATCATACTTGGATTAACTAGTAGTGCAATAGATTTATTCATGAATTTTAATATATTTTATTGCGATATGTGCCCAAGGATGCAATTGCAATGCTGGCCCGGATCAATGTAGTAAAAACGTCCTTCATGGCGATCGGTCTCACAGCTGACCATATATCTATGTGGCACACCGTCAGATTAAGGGCCCGAGCAGTAGTTGGAGAGATGGGGTGTTGTCACAAAAATCCTTGTGGGTCAATCACATCCTCGCTGCAGCTGCTATCCTCGCAAGCTTCTGTAGGGTCGCTGTAGTTGCTCATCATAACTTCATCTCCGGAACAAAGAAAGGTAAGTGGAGAGGCTTCCAAGACATCGTTTTCCGAGGGTGTAGAAATCACGGAGAGTTCCTCAGAATCAGGGCTAGTAAGGCCATGCTCCATTGGCTGTTGAACAAGATTGAGAATTGTAGTAATTCTCTTTTCAATCTTATTAAAATGTTCCAAGAAACGCACTTTTATCGGGTTTATCAGTAAACTGTCTTCCATATTGTTGAAGCCAAAATAAAGCAGCGCACCATTGGAACTGCGATACAGCAGATCTTTGAGGGTTGTTGAGGGGGGTGGTGGTAGTCCTCAGCCTCAGAAAAGTCACGGAGTAAAGCTGACACCAGCAATCATTAAAATAATCGTGTTTACTGTTTGAGAATCTTTAGTTACTATATGATCCACTGCATTCATTATCAAATGGTGCTTAGGAAAGTGATATTTAACAGATAGATGTCGATAACTAAAGCAGCACACGATATTGCAACCTATAATGGCCTTCGCCCGGAAGTTCCCCCTTAAAATACTCTTTTATATAACAACATAGCGATTGTTTTTTAAAAAAGTTACAAACTAAATTCTAAACAACAAAAGAAAAAAGAAAAATACATTGTGACAAATCCCTGCCCTCACCCGCCTCCACTCCACTCCGCCACCAAAAAAATTCCACTCAGAGGAGCAGTGGATATGTCACTTTGCATAAAACTAAAATCATATGTGTTCTGCAATGTTAATAGCTATTTAAAATGAAATCTACCATTAAAATACACTCTTATATAACAACATAGTGTTTTTTTTTTTAAAAAAGTCACAAACTACCTTCTAAACAAATAAAAAAAATAAAAAAAAGTGTGACAATCCCCTGCCCTCACCCACCTCCACTCCACTCCGCCACCAAAACAATGCCACTCAGAGGAGCAGTGGGATGTCACTTTGCACTAAATAAATTCATATGTTATTTAAAGTAAATAGCTATTAAAAATAAAAACAACCATTAAAATATACTTTTTCATGATAACAGAGTAGTTATTTAAAAAAACAAATGTCAAAAACTACCTTCTAAACAACTATAGAAAAAGAGAAAAAAAGAAACATTGTGACAAATCCATGCCCTCACCCACCTCCACTCCACTCCACCACCAAAAAATGCCACTCAGAGGAGCAGTGGGATGTCACTTTGCATAAATAAATTAATATGTTAATTAAAGTAAATAGCTATTAAAGATAAAAACAACCATTAAAATATACTTTTTTCATGATAACAGAGTAGTTATTTAAAAACAAAAACAAATGTCAAAAACTACCTTCTAAACAACTATAGAAAAAGAGAAAAAAAGAAACATTGTGATAAATCCATGCCCTCACCCACCTCCACTCCACTCCGCCCCCAAATAAATGCCACTCAGAGGAGCAGTGGATATGTCACTTTGCATAAAACGAAAATCATTTGTGTTCTGCAATGTTTATAGCTATTAAAAATGAAATCTACCATTAAATACACTCTTATATAACAACATAGTGTTTTTTTTAAAAAAAAAAGTCACAAACAACTATAGAAAAAGAGAAAAAAAGAAACATTGTGACAAATCCATGCCCTCACCCGCCTCCACTCCACTCCACCACCAAAAATGCTGTACTACGAATGAGGTACCTTTAAATGACGTCATCCAAGATGGCGTCCGCCGAATTCCGACTTGGCTGATAGGATTCTATCAGCCAATCGGAATTAAGTTAGAAAAAATCTGATTGGCTGATTGAAATCAGCCAATCAGATTCAAGTTCAATCCGATTGGCTGATCCAATCAGCCAATCAGATTGAGCTCGCATTCTATTGGCTGTTCCGATCAGCCAATAGAATGCGAGCTCAATCTGATTGGCTGTTCGGATCAGCCAATCGGATTGAACTTGAATCTGATTATTTCTTTTTCTCTTTTTCTATAGTTGTTTAGACGGTAGTTTTTGACATTTGTTTTTCTTTTACAAAGATATGACGAGTCCACGGATTCATCCTTACTTGTGGGATATTATCCTCCTGCTAACAGGAAGTGGCAAAGAGGGCACCACAGCAGAGCTGTTATATAACTGCTCCCTTAGCTGCTCCCCCCAGTCATTCGACCGGAGATATAGGAAGAGAAAGGAAAAGCTAAAAAGGTGCAGAGGTGACTGTAGTTTTAAAAATAAAATAAATTCTATCTTAAAATGATAGGGCGGGCCGTGGACTTGTCTATCGTAAAATAAATAAATTTATCAGGTAAGCATAAATTTCCTTTTCTTTTACAAAGATATGACGAGTCCACGGATTCATCCTTACTTGTGGGATACAATACCAAAGCAACAGGACACGGATGAACGGGAGGGACAAGACAGAGACCTAAACGGAAGGCACACTGCTTGAAGAACCTTTCTCCCAAAACAGCCTTCCGAAGAAGCAAAAGTATCAAATTTGGAAAATTTGGAAAAAGTATGAAGGGAGGACCAAGTCACAGGCTTACAAATCTGTTCAACAGAAGCATCATTTTTAAAAGCCCATGTGAAAGCCACAGCTCTTGGAATGAGCCGTAATTTTTTCAGGAGGCTGCTGTCCAGCAGTCTCGTATGCCAGGCAGATGATGCTTTTCAGCCAAAAAGAGAGAGAGGTAGCCGTAGCTTTTTGACCCCTACGCTTTCCAGAATAAACAACAAAAAGAGAAGATGTTTGTTGAAATCCTTGGTCGCTTCTAAGTAAAACTTCAAAGCGCGAAACCACATCCAAGTTATGTAATAGACGTTCCTTCTTAGAAGAAGGATTAGGACACAAGGAAGGAACAACAATTTCCTGATTAATATTCTTATTTGAAACAACCTTAGGAAGAAATCTAGGTTTAGTACGCAAAACCACCTTATCAGAATGGAATATAAGATAAGGCGAATCACATTGTAAAGCAGAAAGCTCAGAAACTCTTCGAGCAGAAGAGGATAGCAACTAAAAACAAAACTTTCCAAGATATCTTGGAGAAAGGACAAAATCCTAGGAATCCTAATCTTACTCCATGAGTAGCCCTTGGATTCGCACCAATAAAGATATTTACACCATATCTTATGGTAAATCTTTCTAGTGACAGGCTTGCGAGCCTGAATCAGAGTATCAATGACCGACTCAGAGAATCCCCGCTTTGATAAAATCAAGCGTTCAATCTCCAGGCTGTCAGCTGCAGAGAAGTTAGATTTGGATGTTGGAATGGACCTTGAATGAGAAGGTCCTGCTCATTGGTAGGTTTCCACGGAGTAGAGACAACATGTCCACTAGATCCGCATACCAAGTCCTGCGGGCCACGCAGGCGCTATTAAAATTACTGAAGCTCTCTCCTGTTTGATTCTCGCAATCACACGGGGTAGGAGAGGAAAAGGAGGAAACACATAAGCCAGGTTGAACGACCAAGGTACTGCTAGAGCATCTATCAGTACAGCCTGAGGATCCCTTGACCTGGACCCGTAACGTGGAAGTTTGGCATTCTGTTGAGATGCCATTAGATCCAATTCCGGTGTGCCCCATTGTTGAGTCAATGATGCAAACACCTCCGGATGGAGCTCCCACTCCCCCGGATGAAAAGTCTGAGGACTTAGAAAATCCGCTTCCCAGTTCTCTACTCCTGGGATATAGATTGCTGATAGATGGCAAGAGTGATTCTCTGCCCATCGGATTATCTTTAATACCTCTATCATCGCAAGAGAACTCCTTGTTCCCCCCCTGATGATTGATATATGCTACAGTCGTGATATTGTCCCGACTGGAATCTTATGAATTTGGTCAGTGCCACTTGAGGCCCAGCCTGAAAGCGCATTGGAATATTGCTCTCAGTTCCAGATATTGATTTGGTATATGAGACCTCCGTCGGAGTCCAATTCCCTGAGCCTTCAGGGGAAATCCAGACTGCACCCCAGCCCAGAGGGCTGGCGTCCGTTTGTCACTATAACCCATGATGGCCTGCGGAAGCCTATCCCTGGGACAAATGATCCTGTGACAACCACCAAAGAAGACAGTCTCTGGTCTCTTGATCCAGATTTATCTGAGGAGATAAATTCGCATAATCCCCATCCACTGTCAGAGCATGCACAGCTGCAGTGGCCTGAGATGAAAGCAAGCAAATGGGATGATGTCCATTGCTGCTACCATTAATCCAATTGACCTCCATACACTGAGCCACTGATGGCCGAGGAATGGACTGAAGAGCTCGGCAAGTATTTAGAATCTTTGATTTTCTGACTTCCGTCAGAAATATTTTCATGTCTTCCGAGTCTATCAGAGTTCCCAAGAATGGAACTCTTGTATGTGGAACAAGTAAACTCTTTTCTATATTCACTTTCCAACCATGAGTCCTTAGGAAGGACAGCACAATGTCCGTGTGAGATTTGGTCAGATGACGATTTGATGCCTGAATCAAGATATAGTCTAGATAGGGGCGCCACTGCTAATGCCCTGCGGCCTGAAAACCGCTAGAAGGGACCCTAGCACTTTTGTGAAAATTCTGGGAGCTGTGGCCAACCCGAAGGGAAGGGCCAGGAACTGATAATGCTTGTCCAGAAAAGTAAACCTTAGAAACTGATGATGATCCTTGTGGATAGGAATGTGAAGGTACGCATCCTTTAGATCCACGGTGGTCATGTATTGACCCTCCTGGATCATTGGTAAGATTGTTCGTATAGTCTCCATCTTGAACGATGGGACTCTGTGAAATTTGTTTAGACATGTTAAATCTAAAATAGGTCTGAAAGTTCCCTCTTTTTTGGGGACTAAGAAAAGGTTTGAGTAAAACCCCTGTCCCTGTTCCAGTTTTGGAACAAGACAAATTACTCCCATGGTATAGAGGTTTTTTACACAGTGTAAGAATGCCTCTCTTTTTGTCTGGTCTACAGACAAACGTGAAAGATGAAATCTCCCTCTTGGAGGAAAATGTTTGAATTCCAGTTGATACCCCTGGGTCACAATTTCTAATGCCCAGGGATCCTGCACATCTCTTGCCCAGGCCTGAGCAAAGAGAGAAAGTCTGCCCCCTACTAGATCCGGTCCCGGATCAGGGGCTGCCCCTTCATGCTGTCTTGGTAGCAGCAGCGGGCTTTTTGGCTTGTTTACCCTTATTCTAGGTCTGGTTAGGTCTCCAGACAGACTTGGATTGAGTAAAATTTCCTTCCTGTTTAATAGAGGAAGGGAAAGCAGAGTGTACTCCTTTGAAATTTCGAAAGGAACGAAAATTATTTTGTTTACCCCTCATCTTAAGGGGGTTGTCTTGAGGTAGGACATGACCCTTACCTCCAGTAATGTCTGAAATGATTTCCTTCAATTCAGGGCCGAATAGGGTCTTACCCTTGAAAGGAATAGTTAACAGTTTAGACTTTGACGATACATCAGCAGACCACGATTTTAACCATAGCGCTCTGCGCGCCAATATGGCAAAGCCTGCATTTTTTGCGACTAATTTAGTAATCTGGAAAGCAGCATCTGTGATAAAAGAATTAGCTAATTTGAGAGCTTTAATTCTGTCCAAAATGTCGTCTAGGGGCGTCTCTACTTTCAGAGACTCCTTAAGGGTGTCAAACCAGAAAGCCGCCGCCGTAGTTACTGGAACAATGCAGGCAGCAGGTTGTAACAAGAAACCCTGGTGAATAAATAATTTCTTTAGAAGACCCTCTATTTTTTTATCCATAGGGTCTTTGAAAGCACAACTGTCCTCAATAGGTATAGTTGTACGCTTAGCTAAAGTAGATATTGCTCCCTCCACCTTAGGGACCGTTTGCCAGGAGTCCTTGATGGTGTCTGATATGGGAAACATTTTCTTAAAATTAGGAGGGGGAGAGAACGGTATACCTGGTCTATCCCATTCCTTTTTAATAATTTCCGAAATTCTTTTGGGAACCGGAAAAAACATCAGTGTAAGTAGGAACTTCTAGCTATTTATCCATTTTATATAATTTTTCTGGAGGAATTGTAATAGGTTCACAATCATCCAAAATCACTAGGACCTCCCTGAGCAACAGGCGAAGGTGCTCAAGTTTAAATTTAAAGGACGCTAAGTCCGTATCTGTCTGAGGTAACACATTCCCTGAATCTGAAAGTTCTCCCTCAGACAATAATTCCCTAACCCCCAATTCAGAGCATTGTGAGGGCACATCGGAAATGGCTACTAAAGCATCAGAGGGTTCAGTATTTACGTTAATACCTGGCCTACTGCGTTTACCCTGCAAACCTGGCAGTTTAGATAATACCTCAGTGAGGGTAGTTGACATAACTGCAGCCATATATTGCAGAGTAAAAGAATTAGACGCACTAGATGTACTAGGTGTCACTTGCGTGGGTGTTAAAGGTTGGGACACTTGAGGAAAATTAGATGGCATATCCTGATTCTCTTCAGACTGAGAATCCTCCTTAGACATACTTTCATTTCCTAAAATATGAGGAACCCAATCAGCCAGTTCTGATATATTAACTCTCCTCAGAAATAAAAAAGCTGAAAACATACCTCAAATGCTGCTTGCTGCATGAGACTGTACTCCACACTGTAGAATTTTCCCATATTACCTTCAGATCTGTGGGAACCATAATTGATCTTAGTAACTGCCGCTAAGATCATCAATTTCAGGGGGAAATCTTCTTCCAAATCCCCCCTGAATCAAATAGTACTCACCGGTACCATTTAAAATAAAAAACATCTTGATTGAAGAAATTAAAACTACTATCACTTTACCCTTCCTATTACTAGCATAGGCAAAGAGAATGACTGGGGGAAGGAGCTAAGGGAGCAGTTATATAACAGCTCTGCTGTGGTGCTCTTTGCCACTTCCTGTTAGCAGGAGGATAATATCCCACAAGTAAGGATGAATCTGTGGACTCGTCATATCTTTGTAAAAGAAAAACAAATGTCAAAAACTACCTTCTAAACAACTATAGAAAAAGAGAAAAAGAAACACTGTGACAAATCCATGCCCTAAACCCGCCTCCACTCCACCACCAAAAAAATGCCACTTAGAGGAGCAGTGGGATGTCACTTTGCATACATAAATTCATATGTTATTTAAAGTAAATAGCTATTAAAAATAAAAACAACCATTAAAATATACTTTTTCATGATAACAGAGTAGTTATTTAAAAAAACAAATGTTAAAAACTACCTTCTAAACAACTATAGAAAAAGAGAAAAAAAGAAACATTGTGACTAATCCACGCCCTCACCCACCTCCACTCCACTCCGCCACCAAAAAAATGCCATTCAGAGGAGCAGTGGATATGTCACTTTGCATAAAACGAAAATCATATGTGTTCTGCAATGTTAATAGCTATTTAAAATGAAATCTACCATTAAAATAAACTCTTATATAACAACATAGCGGTTATTTTTTAATTTTTTAAAAAGTCACAAACTACCTTCTAAACAACTAAAAAAAAAAAAAAAAAAAGTGTGACAATCCCCTGCCCTCACCCACCTCCACTCCACTCCGCCACCAAAAAAATGTCACTCAGAGGAGCAGTGGGATGTCACTTTACATAAATAAATTCATATACGTTTTTTTAAAATAAATAGCTATTAAAAATAAAAACAACCATTAAAATATACTTTTTCATGATAACAGAGTAGTTATTTAAAAAAAAACAAATGTTAAAAACTAACTTCTAAATAACTATAGAAAAAAGAGAAAAAAAGAAACATTGTGACAAATCCATGCCCTCACCCGCCTCCACTCCACTCCGCCACCAAAAAAATGCAACTCAGAGGAGCAGTGGATATGTCACTTGGCATAAAACGAAAATCATATAAGTTGTAATAGACATAATAAAAAAGGGAAAAAAAGGAAAGAAAAAAAAAAAGAAAGAAAACAAATGTGAAAAAATGTTTGTTGTGCAAAACAACTACATGTATAGAATGTGGGCCGTCTCCTGGGAGGTCTTTTTGCTGGTTATGTTGTGTGAATAATTAGGTAGATAAAGAATCATACTTGGATTAACTTGTAGTGCAATAGATTTATTCATGAATTTTAATATATTTTATTGCAATATGTGCCCAAGGATGCAATTGCTATGCTGGCCCGGATCACTGTAGTAAAAACGTCCTTCATGGCGATCGGTCTCACAGCTGACCATATATCTATGTGGCACACCGTCAACTTAAGGGCCCGAGCAGTAGTTGGAGAGATGGGGTGTTGTCGCAAAAATCCTTGTGGGTCAATCACATCCTCGCTGCAGCTGCTATCCTCGCAAGCTTCTGTAGGATCGCTGTAGTTGCTCATCATAACTTCATCTCCGGAACAAAGAAAGGTAAGTGGAGAGGCTTCCAATACATTGTTTTCCGAGGGTGTAGAAATCACGGAGAGTTCCTCCGAATCAGGGCTAGTAAGGCCATGCTCCATTGGCTGTTGAACAAGATTGAGGATTGTAGTAATTCTCTTTTCAATCTTATTAAAATGTTCCAAGAAACGCACTTTTATCGGGTTTATCAGTAAACTGTCTTCCATATTGTTGAAGCCAAAATAAAGCAGTGCACCATTGGAACTGCGATACAGCAGATCTCTGAGGGTTGTTGAGGGGGGTGGTGGTAGTCCTCAGCCTCAGAAAAGTCACGGAGTAAAGCTGACACCAGCAATCATTAAAATAATCGTGTTTACTGTTTGAGAATCTTTAGTTACTATATGATCCACTGCATTCATTATCAAATGGTGCTTAGGAAAGTGATATTTAACAGATAGATGTCGATAACTAAAGCAGCACACGATATTGCGACCTATAATGGCCTTCGCCCGGAAGTTCCCCCTTAAAATACTCTTTTATATAACAACATAGCGATTGTTTTTTTTTTTTAAAGTTACAAACTACATTCTAAACAACAAAAGAAAAAAGAAAAATACATTGTGACAATCCCCTGCCCTCACCCACCTCCACTCCACTCCGCCACCAAAAAAATGCCACTCAGAGGAGCAGAGGGATTTCACTTTGCAGAAATAAATTTGTATAAGTTATTTAAAGTAAATAGCTATTAAAAATAAAAACAACCATTAAAATATACTTTTTCATGATAACAGAGTAGTTATTTAAAAAAAACAAATGTCAAAAACTACCTTCTAAACAACTATAGAAAAAGAGAAAAAGAAACACTGTGACAAATCCATGCCCTAAACCCGCCTCCACTCCACCACCAAAAAATGCCACTCAGAGGAGCAGTGGGATGTCACTTTGCATAAATAAATTCATTTGTTAATTAAAGTAAATAGCTATTAAAAATAAAAACAACCATTAAAATATACTTTTTCATGATAACAGAGTAGTTATTTAAAAACAAAAACAAATGTCAAAAACTACCTTCTAAACAACTATAGAAAAAGAGAAAAAAGAAACATTGTGACAAATCAATGCCCTCACCCACCTCCACTCCACTCCGCCACCAAAAAAATGCCACTCAGAGGAGCAGTGGATATGTCACTTTGCATAAAACGAAAATCATATGTGTTCTGCAATGTTAATAGCTATTTAAAATGAAATCTACCATTAAAATACACTCTTATATAACAACATAGTGTTTTTTTTTTTTTAATTCACAAACTACCTTCTAAACAACAAAAAAAGAAAAGAAAAAAAAACGTGACAATCCCCTGCCCTCACCCACCTCCACTCCACTCCGCCACCAAAAAAATGCCACACAGAGGAGCAGTGGGATGTCACTTTACATAAATAAATTCATATACGTTTTTTAAAGTAAATAGCTATTAAAAATAAAAACAACCATTAAAATATAATTTTTCATGATAACAGAGTAGTTATTTAAAAAAAACAAATGTTAAAAACTACCTTCTAAATAACTATAGAAAAAAGAGAAAAAAAGAAACATTGTGACAAATCCATGCCCTCACCCACCTCCACTCCACTCCGCCACCAAAAAAATGCCACTCAGAGGAGCAGTGGATGTGTCACTTTGCATAAAACGAAAATCATATAAGTTGTAATAGACATAATAAAAAAGGGCAAAAAAAGGAAAGAAAACAAATGTGAAAAAATGTTTGTTGTGCAAAACAACTATATTTATAGACTGTGGGCAGTCTCCTGGGAGGTCTTTTTGCTGGTTATGTTGTGTGAATAATTAGGTAGATAAAGAATCATACTTGGATTAACTAGTAGTGCAGTAGATTTATTCATGAATTTTAATATATTTTATTGCAATATGTGCCCAAGGA
The DNA here is from genome assembly GCF_027579735.1 of Bombina bombina. Taxonomy (NCBI): domain Eukaryota; kingdom Metazoa; phylum Chordata; class Amphibia; order Anura; family Bombinatoridae; genus Bombina; species Bombina bombina. Next base: position 165,512,657 of record NC_069507.1, read on the forward strand.
TGCAATTGCTATGCTGGCCCGGATCAATGTAGTAAAAACGTCCTTCATGGTGATCGGTCTCACAGCTGACCATATATCTATGTGGCATTACCGTCAACTTAAGGGCCCGAGCAGCAGTTGGAGAGATGGGGTGTTGTCGCAAAAATCCTTGTGGGTCAATCACATCCTCGCTGCAGTTGCTATCCTCGCAAGCTTCTGTAGGGTCGCTGTAGTTGCTCATCATAACTTCATCTCCGGAACAAAGAAAGGTAAGTGGAGAGGCTTCCAAGACATCGTTTTCCGAAGGTGTAGAAATCACGGAGAGTTCCTCCGAATTAGGGCTAGTAAGGCCATGCTCCATTGGCTGTTGAACAAGATTGAGGATTGTAGTAATTCTCTTTTCAATCTTATTAAAATGTTCCAAAAAATGCACTTTTATCGGGTTTATCAGTAAACTGTCTTCCATATTGTTGAAGCCAAAATAAAGCAGTGCACCATTGGAACTGCGATACAGCAGATTTTTTGAGGGTTGTTGAGGGGGAGTTGTGGTAGTCCTCAGCCTCAGAAAAGTCACGGAGTAAAGCTGACACCAGCAATCATTAAAATAATCGTGTTTACTGTTTGAGAATCTTTAGTTACTATATGATCCATTGCATTCATTATCAAATGGTGCTTAGGAAAGTGATATCTAACAGATAGATGTCGATAACTAAAGCAGCACACGATATTGCGACCTATAATGGCCTTCGCCCGGAAGTTCCCCCTTAAAATACTCTTTTATATAACAACATAGCGATTGTTTTTTTAAAAAGTTACAAACTACATTCTAAACAACAAAAGAAAAAAGAAAAATACATTGTGACAAATCCCTGCCCTCACCCGCCTCCACTCCACTCCGCCACCAAAAAAATTCCACTCAGAGGAGCAGTGGATATGTCACTTTGCATAAAACTAAAATCATATGTGTTCTGCAATGTTTATAGCTATTTAAAATGAAATCTACCATTAAAATACACTCTTATATAACAACATAGTGTTGTTGTTTTTTAAAAAAGTCACAAACTACCTTTTAAACAAATAAAAAAAAAAGAAAAAAAAGTGTGACAAACCCCTGCCCTCACCCACCTCCACTCCACTCCGCCACCAAAAAAATGCCACTCAGAGGAGCAGTGGGATGTCACTTTGCATAAATAAATTTGTATAAGTTATTTAAAGTAAATAGCTATTAAAAATAAAAACAACCATTAAAATATACTTTTTCATGATAACAGAGTAGTTATTTAAAAAAAACAAATGTCAAAAACTACCTTCTAAACAACTATAGAAAAAGAGAAAAAAAGAAACATTGTGACAAATCCATGTCCTCACCCGCCTCCACTCCACTCCACCACCAAAAAAAATGCCACTCAGAGGAGCAGTGGGATGTCACTTTGCATAAATAAATTCATATGTTAATTAAAGTAAATAGCTATTAAAAATAAAAACAACCATTAAAATATACTTTTTCATGATAACACAGTAGTTATTTAAAAACAAAAACAAATGTCAAAAACTACCTTCTAAACAACTATAGAAAAAGAGAAAAAAGAAACATGGTGACAAATCCATGCCCTCACCCACCTCCACTCCACTCCCCCACCAAAAAAATGCCACTCAGAGGAGCAGTGGTATGTCACTTTGCATTAATAAATTTGTATAAGTTATTTAAAGTAAATAGCTATTAAAAATAAAAACAACCATTAAAATATACTTTTTCATGATAACAGAGTAGTTATTTAAAAAAAACAAATGTCAAAAACTACCTTCTAAACAACTATAGGAAAAGAGAAAAAGAAACACTGTGACAAATCCATGCCCTAAACCCGCCTCCACTCTACTCTACCACCAAAAAATGCCACTCAGACTAGCAGTGGGATGTCACTTTGCATAAATAAATTCATTTGTTAATTAAAGTAAATAGCTATTAAAAATAAAAACAACCATTAAAATATACTTTTTTTTTTTCGGTAGGTTGACTTCCGGTTGGGAGGAGCGTGAGACAAGACACGCGCGCTCTGAGCTCTGTGTACCGAGCTACAACTCTACATCTCCCCAGCTCATAGCTTCTGTTGGCGGTCTGATACCAGAGAGCGCCCTGGAAGGAAAATCTTTTGCGGAGCAGATAGGAGGTCCTATTTCACCACCATGGTCGGGTGGTACCGACAATAGCCATACTGTCCTGAGAGCTAAACACATCAGAGTCGGTCTCACAGGGGAGACACGTGACGTGCAGCAAGGCTAAAGCGGATACCATTAGGAGCTGATCCACGGCTGAGAGCAGACTTACAGCAGGGAGCTGGTGCTCCAGAAGAACGCCGAGAGACGGCAAAGCTGCAGGGAGTGGCACGCTGCGGTGACTGAGGCGGGCTGGTTCGGGAGGTATCCTGAGCAGGCTGGCTCCTACGCTAACGGCAAGTGTGTTCCTGAGAAGCAGCGGCAGACAGCTAAAGCTGGAGAGAGAGCTCCTGAGTGAAAAACTGCAAGTATAAGCCTGTGCACGGCGCATAACTCTCTATTTCTTTGTGCTAATGGGGTCAGAGGAGGTAGCTTGATACTGGTATGAGAGAACTTGGAACTATCATGATAAATCTGCCTCGACAAAATTTAAAGAGCCTGTTTCCAAAAAAGGGATAAAAAGTTTAAAGAAGCCATATTGGAAAAGGGGGATAAAAAAAAAAAGAAAGAAAATTATTTGTTTGTTGTCCTCAAGTAACCTTAAGTAAGACGTATAGACTATAAGTGGAAAACAACCTGGGTACACATTGCTTGTGGCAGAGCAATTTGCTAAATTATTTGGCCTGTAAGGTAACACCGGCAGGCTCACATAATAAGCTGGTGTGGATGTGTACATTTTTTGTTTGAAGACAAATACTTGAGCTGGACATTAGTCTGTGGATACATCCACCAGAAGGATATTTTAAGTATAACATTGATAAATTTTCTTTTTTTCAGGCAAATATGTAAATTGGAGTCAAGTGGCGCCTTTTTTTAAGGTTTACTATCTAAACCCAGTTGTAATTTATATACAAGCAATGTTTTTACAAATGGTCAGGATATAATCTTGTTGAATATTGTGGGTTAAGGCATTGCTGAATCTTCATCTGGATAACTTATTATATGAAACCTGAATGTATATTTAAGAAGGATAGGAAAACCACGTTAAAATTTGGCCTAGAAAGTAGTTCTTGGACTAATTTTAATAACTGTATTGGAGACATTAGGTTTATGTATAAATATACAGTGGAATGGTAAGGTAAAGGTGTAATATTGAAAGGAGACAGGTAAAGGTCTAGAAAGGTTTTCTGTCCGCACAAACTTTCTAAAATACACATAAGCTTTTGTGAAAGTTTCTATACACAGAGTTGTGAATACGTATGACTTAAGAGGCCATAAAGTAAAAGAGAGCTAAAAAACATAATTTATGTAAGAACTTACCTGATAAATTCATTTCTTTCATATTAACAAGAGTCCATGAGCTAGTGACGTATGGGATATATATTCCTACCAGGAGGGGCAAAGTTTCCCAAACCTTAAAATGCCTATAAATACACCCCTCACCACACCCACAAATCAGTTTAACGAATAGCCAAGAAGTGGGGTGATAAGAAAAAAAGTGCGAAGCATATAAAATAAGGAATTGGAATAATTGTGCTTTATACAAAAAAATCATAACCACCACAAAAAAGGGTGGGCCTCATGGACTCTTGTTAATATGAAAGAAATGAATTTATCAGGTAAGTTCTTACATAAATTATGTTTTCTTTCATGTAATTAACAAGAGTCCATGAGCTAGTGACGTATGGGATAATGACTACCCAAGATGTGGATCTTTCCACACAAGAGTCACTAGAGAGGGAGGGATAAAATAAAGACAGCCAATTCCTGCTGAAAATAATCCCCACCCAAATAAAAGTTTAACAAAAAACATAAGCAGAAGATTCAAACTGAAACCGCTGCCTGAAGAACTTTTCTACCAAAAACTGCTTCAGAAGAAGAAAATACATCAAAATGGTAGAATTTAGTAAAAGTATGCAAAGAGGACCAAGTTGCTGCTTTGCAGATCTGGTCAACCGAAGCTTCATTCCTAAACGCCCAGGAAGTAGAAACTGACCTAGTAGAATGAGCTGTAATTCTTTGAGGCGGAATTTTACCCGACTCAACATAGGCAAGATGAATTAAAGATTTCAACCAAGATGCCAAAGAAATGGCAGAAGCTTTCTGGCCTTTCCTAGAACCGGAAAAGATAACAAATAGACTAGAAGTCTTACGGAAAGATTTCGTAGCTTCAACATAATATTTCAAAGCTCTAACAACATCCAAAGAATGCAATGATTTCTCCTTAGAATTCTTAGGATTAGGACATAATGAATGAACCACAATTTCTCTACTAATGTTGTTGGAATTCACAACTTTAGGTAAAAATTCAAAAGAAGTTCGCAACACCGCCTTATCCTGATGAAAAATCAGAAAAGGAGACTCACACGAAAGAGCAGATAATTCAGAAACTCTTCTAGCAGAAGAGATGGCCAAAAGGAACAAAACTTTCCAAGAAAGTAATTTAATGTCCAATGAATGCATAGGTTCAAACGGAGGAGCTTGAAGAGCTCCCAAAACCAAATTCAAACTCCATCTGTTGAAATTATAGTCCAGGTCGGAAGAACAAAAGAAGCCCCCTGAATTAAACGATGGTGATCTGTCCACCACGTTAGAGAGTGCCGAACAATCGGTTTTAAAGATATTAATTGATATATCTTCGTGTAATCCCTGCACCATTGGTTCAGCATACAGAGCTGAAGAGGTCGCATGTGAAAACGAGCAAAGGGGATCGCGTCCGATGCAGCAGTCATAAGACCTAGAATTTCCATGCATAAGGCTACCGAAGGGAATGATTGAGACTGAAGGTTTCGACAGGCTGTAATCAATTTTAGACGTCTCTTGTCTGTTAAAGACAAAGTCATGGACACTGAATCTATCTGGAAACCCAGAAAGGTTACCCTTGTTTGAGGAATCAAAGAACTTTTTGGTAAATTGATCCTCCAACCATGATCTTGAAGAAACAACACAAGTCGATTCGTATGAGACTCTGCTAAATGTAAAGACGGAGCAAGTACCAAGATACCGTCCAAATAAGGAAATACCACAATACCCTGTTCTCTGATTACAGACAGAAGGGCACCGAGAATCTTTGTGAAAATTCTTGGAGCTGTAGCAAGGCCAAACGGTAGAGCCACAAATTGGTAATGCTTGTCTAGAAAAGAGAATCTCAGGAACTGATAATGATCTGGATGAATCGGAATATGCAGATATGCATCCTGTAAATCTATTGTGGACATATAATTCCCTTGCTGAACAAAAGGCAATATAGTCCTTACAGTTACCATCTTGAACGTTGGTATCCTTACATAACGATTCAATAATTTTAGATCCAGAACTGGTCTGAAGGAATTCTCCTTCTTTGGTACAATGAAGAGATTTGAATAAAACCCCATCCCCTGTTCCGGAACTGGAACTGGCATAATTACTCCAGCCAACTCTAGATCTGAAACACAATTCAGAAATGCTTGAGCTTTCACTGGATTTACTGGGACATGGGAAAGAAAAAATCTCTTTGCAGGAGGTCTCATCTTGAAACCAATTCTGTACCCTTCTGAAACAATGTTCTGAATCCAAAGATTGTGAACAGAACTGATCCAAATTTCTTTGAAAAAACGTAACCTGCCCCCTACCAGCTGAACTGGAATGAGGGCCGTACCTTCATGTGAACTTAGAAGCAGGCTTTGCCTTTCTAGCAGGCTTGGATTTATTCCAGACTGGAGATGGTTTCCAAACTGAAACTGCTCCTGAGGACGAAGGATCAGGCTTTTGTTCTTTGTTGAAACGAAAGGAACGAAAACGATTGTTAGCCCTGTTTTTACCTTTAGACTTTTTATCCTGTGGTAAAAAAGTTCCTTTCCCACCAGTAACAGTTGAAATAATAGAATCCAACTGAGAACCAAATAATTTGTTTCCCTGGAAAGAAATGGAAAGTAGAGTTGATTTAGAAGCCATATCAGCATTCCAAGTCTTAAGCCATAAAGCTCTTCTGGCTAAGATAGCCAGAGACATAAATCTAACATCAACTCTAATAATATCAAAAATGGCATCACAGATGAAATTATTAGCATGCTGGAGAAGAATAATAATATCATGAGAATCACGATTTGTTACTTGTTGCGCTAGAGTTTCCAACCAAAAAGTTGAAGCTGCAGCAACATCAGCCAATGATATAGCAGGTCTAAGAAGATTACCTGAACATAGATAAGCTTTTCTTAGAAAAGATTCAATTTTTTCTATCTAAAGGATCCTTAAACGAGGTACCATCTGATGTAGGAATGGTAGTACGTTTAGCAAGGGTAGAAATAGCCCCATCAACTTTAGGGATTTTGTCCCAAAATTCTAATCTGTCAGGCGGAACAGGATATAATTGCTTAAAACGTTTAGAAGGAGTAAATGAATTACCCAATGTATCCCATTCCTTAGCAATTACTGCAGAAATAGCATTAGGAACAGGAAAGACTTCTGGAATAACTGCAGGAGCTTTAAAAACCTTATCCAAACGTATAGAATTAGTATCAAGAGGACTAGAATCCTCTATTTCTAAAGCAATTAGTACTTCTTTAAGTAAAGAGCGAATAAATTCCATCTTAAATAAATATGAAGATTTATCAGCATCAATCTCTGAGACAGAATCCTCTGAACCAGAAGAGTCCAAAGAATCAGAATGATGGTGTTCATTTAAAAATTCATCTGTAGAGAGAGAAGATTTAAAAGACTTTTTACGTTTACTAGAAGGAGAAATAACAGACAAAGCCTTCTTTATGGATTCAGAAACAAAATCTCTTATGTTATCAGGAACATTCTGCACCTTAGATGTTGAGGGAACTGCAACAGGCAATGGTACATCACTAAAGGAAATATTATCTGCATTAACAAGTTTGTCATGACATTTAATACAAACAACAGCTGGAGGAATAGCTACCAAAAGTTTACAGCAGATACACTTAGCTTTGGTAGATCCAGCAGGCAGAGGTTTTCCTGTAGTATCTTCTGGCTCAGATGCAACGTGAGACATCTTGCAATATGTAAGAGAAAAAACAACATATAAAGCAAAATAGATCAAATTCCTTATAAGACAGTTTCAGGAATGGGAAAAAATGCCAAACATCAAGCTTCTAGCAACCAGAAGCAAATGAAAAATGATTCTGAAATAATGTGGAGACAAAAGCGACGCCCATATTTTTTGGCGCCAAATAAGACGCCCACATTATTTGGCGCCTAAATGCTTTTGGCGCCAAAAATGACGCCACATCCGGAACGCCGACATTTTTGGCGCAAAATAACGTCAAAAAAATGACGCAACTTCCGGCGACACGTATGACGCCGGAAACGGAAATGAATTTTTGCGCCAAAAAAATCCGCGCCAAGAATGACGCAATAAAATGAAGCATTTTCAGCCCCCGCGAGCCTAACAGCCCACAGGGAAAAAGTCAAATTTTTGAGGTAAGAAAAATATGATAATTAAAGCATAATCCCAAATATGAAACTGACTGTCTGGAAATAAGGAAAGTTGAACATTCTGAGTCAAGGCAAATAAATGTTTGAATACATATATTTAGAACTTTATAAATAAAGTGCCCAACCATAGCTTAGAGTGTCACAGAAAATAAGACTTACTTACCCCAGGACACTCATCTACATGTTTGTAGAAAGCCAAACCAGTACTGAAACGAGAATCAGTAGAGGAAATGGTAAATATAAGAGTATATCGTCGATCTGAAAAGGGAGGTAAGAGATGAATCTCTACGACCGATAACAGAGAACCTTATGAAATAGACCCCGTAGAAGGAGATCACTGCATTCAATAGGCAATACTCTCCTCACATCCCTCTGACATTCACTGCACGCTGAGAGGAAAACCGGGCTCCAACTTGCTGCGGAGCGCATATCAACGTAGAATCTAGCACAAACTTACTTCACCACCTCCCTTGGAGGCAAAGTTTGTAAAACTGATTTGTGGGTGTGGTGAGGGGTGTATTTATAGGCATTTTAAGGTTTGGGAAACTTTGCCCCTCCTGGTAGGAATATATATCCCATACGTCACTAGCTCATGGACTCTTGTTAATTACATGAAAGAAATGTATTGTACCTGCTGGGCCTAAAAAGTGTATAGTAACGGGAAATATTGAATAAATTAATAACTAAGTGGGGTAGGACAAGAAGGTAACTATGAAGGAGAGGGTAGAAGATTTCATATAACTTCTTAAGGTAAACGATCTAATTTTTGGTGGCATTAACGGAATATATTCTGCAGAATAATAGCCCCCTGAATATAGGAGTGAGTAAACTTTACACTAAAAGCGACAGAAAACAGAATTTATGCTTACCTGATAAATTACTTTCTCCAACGGTGTGTCCGGTCCACGGCGTCATCCTTACTTGTGGGATATTCTCTTCCCCAACAGGAAATGGCAAAGAGTCCCAGCAAAGCTGGTCACATGATCCCTCCTAGGCTCCGCCCACCCCAGTCATTCGACTGACGGACAGGAGGAAATATATATAGGAGAAATCATATGATACCGTGGTGACTGTAGTTAGAGAAAATAATTCATCAGACCTGATTAAAAAAAAACAAAAAAACAGGGCGGGCCGTGGACCGGACACACCGTTGGAGAAAGTAATTTATCAGGTAAGCATAAATTCTGTTTTCTCCAACATTGGTGTGTCCGGTCCACGGCGTCATCCTTACTTGTGGGAACCAATACCAAAGCTTTAGGACACGGATGAAGGGAGGGAGCAAATCAGGTCACCTAAACGGAAGGCACCACAGCTTGCAAAACCTTTCTCCCAAAAATAGCCTCCGAAGAAGCAAAAGTATCAAATTTGTAAAATTTGGCAAAAGTGTGCAGTGAAGACCAAGTTGCTGCCTTACATATCTGATCAACAGAAGCCTCGTTCTTGAAGGAAGCCACAGCCCTAGTGGAGTGAGCTGTGATTCGTTCAGGAGGCTGCCGTCCGGCAGTCTCATAAGCCAAACGGATAATGTTTTTAAGCCAAAAGGAAAGAGAGGTGGAAGTCGCTTTTTGACCTCTCCTTTTACCAGAATAAACAACAAACAAGGATGATGTTTGTCTGAAATCTTTAGTAGCCTCTAAATAGAATTTTAGAGCACGGACAACGTCCAAATTGTGTAACAAACGCTCCTTCTTTGAAACTGGATTCGGACACAAAGAAGGTACAACTATCTCCTGGTTAATATTTTTGTTAGAAACATCTTTAGGAAGAAAACCAGGCTTAGTACGCAAAACCACCTTATCTGCATGGAACACCAGATAAGGAGGAGAACACTGCAGAGCAGATAACTCTGAAACTCTTCTAGCAGAAGAGATTGCAACCAAAAACAAAACTTTCCAAGATAGTAACTTAATATCTACGGAATGTAAGGGTTCAAACGGAACCCCTTGAAGAACTGAAAGAACTAGATTTAAACTCCAGGGAGGAGTCAAAGGTCTGTAAACAGGCTTGATCCTAACCAGAGCCTGAACAAATGCTTGAACATCTGGCATAGCTGCCAGTCGTTTGTGTAGTAAGACAGATAAAGCAGAAATCTGTCCCTTTAGAGAACTTGCAGATAATCCTTTCTCCAAACCTTCTTGTAGAAAGGATAGAATCTTAGGAATCTTTATCTTGTTCCATGGCAATCCTTTGGATTCACACCAACAGATATATTTTTTCCATATTTTATGGTAAATTTTTCTAGTTACAGGCTTTCTAGCCTGAATCAGAGTATCTATTACAGAATCTGAAAACCCACGCTTTGATAAAATCAAGCGTTCAATCTCCAAGCCGTCAGCTGGAGGGAAACCAGATTCGGATGTTCGAATGGACCTTGAACAAGAAGTTCCTGTCTCAAAGGTAGCTTCCATGGTGGAGCCGATGACATATTCACCAGGTCTGCATACCAAGTCCTGCGTGGCCACGCAGGAGCTATCAAGATCACCGAAGCCCTCTCCTGATTGATCCTGGCTACCAGCCTGGGAATGAGAGGAAACGGTGGGAATACGTAAGCTAGGTTGAAGGTCCAAGGTGCTACTAGTGCATCTACTAGAGTCGCCTTGGGATCCCTGGATCTGGACCCGTAGCAAGGAACCTTGAAGTTCTGACGAGATGCCATCAGATCCATTTCTGGAATGCCCCATAATTGAGTTATTTGGGCAAAGATTTCCGGATGGAGTTCCCACTCCCCCGGATGGAATGTCTGACGACTCAGAAAATCCGCTTCCCAATTTTCCACTCCTGGGATGTGGATCGCAGACAAGTGGCAGGAGTGATCCTCCGCCCATTGAATTATTTTGGTCACTTCTTCCATCGCCAGGGAACTCCTTGTTCCCCCCTGATGATTGATATATGCAACAGTCGTCATGTTGTCTGATTGAAACCTTAAGAATTTGGCCTTTGCTAGTTGAGGCCAAGCTTTGAGAGCATTGAATATCGCTCTCAGTTCCAGAATGTTTATCGGGAGAAGAGATTCTTCCCGAGACCATAGACCCTGAGCTTTCAGGGCTTCCCAGACCGCGCCCCAGCCCACCAGGCTGGCGTCGGTCGTGACAATGACCCACTCTGGTCTGCGGAAGCTCATTCCCTGTGACAGATTGTCCAGGGTCAGCCACCAACGGAGTGAATCTCTGGTCTTTTGATCTACTTGAATCGTCGGAGACAAGTCTGTATAATCCCCATTCCACTGTCTGAGCATGCACAGTTGTAATGGTCTTAGATGAATTAGAATATAGAAACGGAAATTTTAGACTTTACTCTATCGGACCATGCAATTATATCACTTAAATTTATACTACATGCACCAGAGCGGTCAAATATAAATACCTTCAGATTTCCTGGGTATATGGTTAACAACTTAGGTTTTCGTAATTGGCTGACACAAAGGTGGCAGGAATATGTTGATCTGAACCAAGGATACAGACACAAACCAGAAATTTTCTGGGAAGCGGGCAAAGCCGTATTAAGGGGGGAAATTAAACAGTATATGGTCAGAAAGAAAAAGAAACAGATGGCTAGGGAGGTACAATTAGCGAATCAGCTTAAAAATGTATACAGAAAATATATTATAAACCCCAATAAGGTATCCTGGGATAATTATATAAGGGCCAAAGCAGAGAGAGAGTTGTTCCTGAATAATAAATGGGCATTGGAAGATATTAAAAATAGGAATTACTGGCAAGGCCTCCAAGGAATATCAGCCAAACATCTGGCTAAAATGAGGGAGGTCAGGAAAAATAAGAATGTATGTACTCTGATAAAACATAAAAATAACACTTATACTAAAGCGTCGGAAATTCAGGACGCTTTTTATAAATACTATCAAAAACTATACTCACAAGGGGAAGTAGACATCCAGGTAAAAGAGAATTTCTGGAAAGAAATCACTTTAACAAAACTAGATAGAGAAAAAGCAACTCAATTAAATGCAGAAATAACTGTAGAGGAAGTAAATACAGCCATTGAGGCAATGAAATCAGGGAAAGCACCAGGTCCTGATGGTATATCGGCTGAATTTTATAAGATATTGAAATTAGATGTGGCGGGAATTCTGTGTGACATTTTCAATTTATATTTCGTACATAACCAAAAGCAATCACTGTATTTCACGGATTCTATAGTGACCTTGATTCATAAAAAAGGCAAACCAAAAGAAGATATGGGTTCGTACAGACCCATATCGCTACTCAATAATGACTATAAGATTTTAATGTCCATTATTGTAGATAGGCTCAAGAAAGTAGTCGGCGACATAATCCACCCAGACCAGACGGGATTTATGCCAGGGCGAAACGCTGCTAGAAACATTTGTAGAGTGCTATTAACAATTGATTATTACTATAACAAATTAAATAGAACAGAAAGTAATTGTAAATCAGATTTAGCATTAGTAACTATAGATGCGGAGAAGGCGTTCGACTCGATAATATGGGAGCACATGATGACTTCTCTAACACAGTTTGGGTTCTTTGGTAATATGGTCAATATAATTGAATTAATATACAAAACGCCTAGATCACAAATCTGTGTAAATGGGGCACTCACTCCATATATAACACTCAAAAGGGGTACCAGACAAGGATGCCCGCTATCCCCAATACTTTTTAACATATCTTTAGAGCCACTTGCAATCTATCTAAGAAAGGAAGTAAAGGGTATTAGTCTTGGCAAACAAAAAACAGTCGTATCACTCTATGCAGATGATATTATTTTATTTTTAAGTGATTCAAAGACTAATATACCAAAAAGCTTGGAGATAATAAACCATTTTAGTAAATTTACGGGGTACAAGATCAATACTCAGAAATCTGAGATCTTGTGGATAAAGAAAAATAAAACAAGTTTCACCAATCATCCATTTAGAGAAGTGACTACGATAGAATATTTGGGAATTAAATTAGGAAATAATCCTCATAAGTGGTATACTTTGAACTATACGCAGTTTTTTTTAAATTTGGAGATGGAATTACAGAGATGGAAATTGTTGTTCCTCTCTCTTTCAGCTAAAATTATGTTAATCAAATCAATTTTTTTTCTGCGCCTAATGTATTTATTACAGAATTTACCGCTGTTTATCTCTAAGCAGGATTTACTTAGGTTCAACAAGGCATGTACTAAGTTTTTTTGGGGTAAGGGGAGACCTAGAATATCGGTAGATAGGTTAACTGTACCCAAAAAATATGGTGGTATGTCCCTTCCAAATTTAAGATATTACAATTGGACCACCATGGTGAAATATGCAATAGACTGGCTAACAGAATCTCAGTATATTACGTATTATGACATAGAGTCGGAGTTAATAGCCCCTTTTAATTTGAAAGCTGCGTTGCACCATACATATGGAAAGTTGCCCGGTAATATTAAACAGTTGTTGACATTTTCAAATATAATATTGGCGTGGCAAAAGTATTGTAAAGTACTGGGGATAGATCATAGAATATCACAATATCTACCCATAATTGGAACACCAGCATTCTCACCAGGCATGCACAATGCAGTATTCAAGGAATGGCAGAACAAGGGAGTTACATATTTTTCGCAATTGTTAATAGAAGGTACAAACAATATACAATTATTTAGCCAAGTTGCGGGTAAATATCAGCTCCCCTCAAAAAACTTCTTTGCGTTTCTACAAGCTAGAAGCTTTATTACAACATTAATATCTGAGACAAATCCTGAATGGAGGTTAAGAGAACTAGAGGCAGGTTTCAAACTATACAAGGCGGGTTGCAGAGCAGTTTCTTATTGGTATGAAGCGGTATTTATAAAATTGGGTGACAACTATCTGACAGGGATAAGAGATAAACTCAAAAAATATTTTCCAAATATACAGGAAGAGGAGATTCAGAAGAGTATAGGAGCAGTTGCAGAGTCCACATCAATAGTTAGTTGGAGGGAAGCTCACTGGAAAATTTTGAATAATTATTATTTCACTCCAGACAGAATTAATAAATGGGCAGCTGAGGGCTTTAGTCTGGGCTGCTATAAATGTAATGCGGAAAGGGCGGACCTTTTACATTGTTTTTGGTTATGTCCCAAGATCAGGCAATTCTGGGGAAAAATTAACTATTGGCTTAATAAATATATTCAAACACGGATGGAATTCAATTCAGAGGTAGTTTTTTTATTATGTCAAGAACAGAGACGGGCAGGAGATAAACAATTAATTAATACTTCCATTATGGCAGCTCGAAATGTAATTTTAAGAAAATGGAAACTTAAAAAAGCGCCAAAGATGGTGGAGTTTACAAAGCTGATAAAAATACAAATGACAGCAGAATTATATGATAAGAAACTAGCTTTGGAGCATAACCTCAGAAAATATTTTAATAAATGGCTCAAAATAATCGCAGAATGGTCAATTGAGATACAAAAACAACATATAGCCCCGTTAAGAAATTCACTAGCTTTCCAGACGCTGATATGTGAAGAGAGGATACCTTACCAGTGGGGTGAAGTCAGAGATAGGATGGCGTAGTTCCGGTGCCCGGTGGGGAGAGGGAGAGAGGGATTACCCTTTTTTTGGGGTTTGTAACAGGGTAAACATGAGTCTAAAAGAGTTCTAAGTTGTATGCTTAAAATCCAGCATTTTGTATAAATTAGCTTGATTATGACTATGAAATATTAACAAGGTAATAAGCGACGAGCATCATTATATATTCTTGTTTTGTAAAGTATGTTAAGGAGTTCTGTGAGGTGTAAAATGACAAATTCGGTTGTTTTCTTTTCTTTTTTTTCCTTGTATTATACACTGCTGTATATCTTGACATATACTGCATAATCAGTCCTCCCCTTTTCTTTTTTCTTTTTTTTTTTTTTTCTTCCCAGGGTGTGTGATAGGGTTATAGATGAGTGTAAAGGATTTTTAAGATTTATGTGTAAAACCCAGCATTGTATATATATATCAGCTTGAATATAACCATGAAATGTTAACAAGGCAACAAGCAATGAGCTTCATTATGTATTTTTTGTTATGTGAACTATGATAAGGAGCCCTGCGAGGCGTAAAATGAGAAATCTGGTTGTTCTCATATATTTTTCTTTTGTATTTTGCTGGATATAAATAAAGTTTAAAAAAAAAATAAAATATACTTTTTCATGATAACAGAGTAGTTATTTAAAAAAAAAAAAATGTCAAAAACTACCTTCTAAATAACTATAGAAAAAAGAGAAAAACAGAATTTATGCTTACCTGATAAATTACTTTCTCCAACGGTGTGTCCGGTCCACGGCGTCATCCTTACTTGTGGGATATTCTCTTCCCCAACAGGAAATGGCAAAGAGTCCCAGCAAAGCTGGTCACATGATCCCTCCTAGGCTCCGCCCACCCCAGTCATTCGACCGACGGACAGGAGGAAATATATATAGGAGAAACCATATGATACCGTGGTGACTGTAGTTAGAGAAAATAATTCATCAGACCTGAATAAAAAACCAGGGCGGGCCGTGGACCGGACACACCGTTGGAGAAAGTAATTTATCAGGTAAGCATAAATTCTTTTTCTCCAACATTGGTGTGTCCGGTCCACGGCGTCATCCTTACTTGTGGGAACCAATACCAAAGCTTTAGGACACAGATGAAGGGAGGGAGCAAATCAGGTCACCTAAACGGAAGGAACCACAGCTTGCAAAACCTTTCTCCTAAAAATAGCCTCCGAAGAAGCAAAAGTATCAAATTTGTAAAATTTGGCAAAAGTGTGCAGTGAAGACCAAGTCGCTGCCTTACATATCTGGTCAACAGAAGCCTCGTTCTTGAAGGCCCATGTGGAAGCCACAGCCCTAGTGGAGTGAGCTGTGATTCTTTCAGGAGGCTGCCGTCTGGCAGTCTCATAAGCCAATCCGATGATGCTTTTAAGCCAAAAGGAAAGAGAGGTAGAAGTCGCTTTTTGACCTCTCCTTTTACCAGAATAAACAACAAACAAGGAAGATGTTTGTCTGAAATCTTTAGTAGCCTCTAAATAGAACTTTAGAGCACGGACAACGTCCAAATTGTGTAACAAACGTTCCTTCTTTGAAACTGGATTCGGACACAAAGAAGGTACAACTATCTCCTGGTTAATATTTTTGTTAGAAACAACTTTAGGAAGAAAACCAGGCTTAGTACGCAAAACCACCTTATCTGCATGGAACACCAGATAAGGAGGAGAACACTGCAGAGCAGATAACTCTGAAACTCTTCTAGCAGAAGAAATTGCAACCAAAAACAAAACTTTCCAAGATAGTAACTTAATATCTATGGAATGTAAGGGTTCAAACGGAACCCCTTGAAGAACTGAAAGAACTAGATTTAGACTCCAGGGAGGAGTCAAAGGTCTGTAAACAGGCTTGATCCTAACCAGAGCCTGAACAAATGCTTGAACATCTGGCACAGCTGCCAGTCTTTTGTGTAGTAAGACAGATAAAGCAGAGATCTGTCCCTTTAGGGAACTTGCAGATAATCCTTTCTCCAAACCTTCTTGAAGAAAGGAGAGAATCTTAGGAATTTTTATCTTATTCCATGGGAATCCTTTGGATTCACACCAACAGATATATTTTTTCCATATTTTATGGTAAATTTTTCTAGTTACAGGTTTTCTGGCCTGAACCAGAGTATCTATCACCGAATCTGAAAACCCACGCTTTGATAGAATCAAGCGTTCAATCTCCAAGCCGTCAGTTGGAGGGAGACCAGATTTGGGTGTTCGAATGGACCTTGAACAAGAAGGTCCTGTCTCAAAGGTAGCTTCCATGGTGGAGCCGATGACATATTCACCAGGTCTGCATACCAAGTCCTGCGTGGCCACGCAGGAGCTATCAAGATCACCGAGGCCCTCTCCTGATTGATCCTGGCTTCCAGCCTGGGAATGAGAGGAAACGGTGGGAATACGTAAGCTAGGTTGAAAGTCCAAGGTGCTACTAGTGCATCTACTAGAGTCGCCTTGGGATCCCTGGATCTGGACCCGTAGCAAGGAACCTTGAAGTTCTGACGAGACGCCATCAGATCCATGTCTGGAATGCCCCATAATTGAGTTATTTGGGCAAAGATTTCCGGATGGAGTTCCCACTCCCCCGGATGAAATGTCTGACGACTCAGAAAATCTGCTTCCCAATTTTCCACTCCTGGGATGTGGATCGCAGACAAGTGGCAGGAGTGATCCTCCACCCATTGAATTATTTTGGTCACTTCTTTCATCACCAGGGAACTCTTTGTTCCCCCTTGATGATTGATATAAGCAACAGTCGTCATGTTGTCTGATTGGAACCTTATGAATTTGGCCTTTGCTAGTTGAGGCCAAGCTCTGAGAGCATTGAATATCGCTCTCAGTTCCAGAATGTTTATCGGGAGAAGAGACTCTTCCCGAGACCATAGACCCTGAGCTTTCAGGGATTCCCAGACCGCACCCCAGCCCACTAGACTGGCGTCGGTCGTGACAATGACCCACTCTGGCCTGCGGAAGCTCATTCCCTGGGACAGATGGTCCAGGGTCAGCCACCAACGGAGTGAATCTCTGGTCTTTTGATCTACTTGAATCATTGGAGACAAGTCTGTATAATCCCCATTCCACTGTTTGAGCATGCACAGTTGTAATGGTCTTAGATGAATTTGTGCAAAAGGAACTATGTCCATTGTTGCAACCATCAATCCTATTACTTCCATGCACTGCGCTATGGAAGGACGAGGAACAGAATGAAGCACTTGACAAGAGCTTAGAAGTTTTGATTTTCTGACCTCTGTCAGAAAAATCCTCATTTCTAAGGAATCTATTATTGTTCCCAAGAAGGGAACTCTTGTTGACGGGGACAGAGAACTCTTTTCTTTGTTCACCTTCCATCAGTGAGATGTGAGAAAGGCTAGAACGATGTCCGTATGAGCCTTTGCCTTTGACAGGGATGACGCTTGTATTAGAATGTCGTCCAAGTAAGGTACTACTGCAATGCCCCTTGGTCTTAGAACCGCTAGAAGGGACCCTAGCACCTTTGTGAAAATCCTTGGAGCAGTGGCTAATCCGAATGGAAGAGCCACAAACTGGTAATGTTTGTCCAGAAAAGCGAACCTTAGGAACTGATGATGTTCCTTGTGGATAGGGATATGTAGGTACGCATCCTTTAGATCCACGGTAGTCATAAATTGACTTTCCTGGATGGTGGGTAGAATCGTTCGAATAGTTTCCATTTTGAACGATGGTACCCTGAGAAATTTGTTTAGGATCTTCAAATCCAAAATTGGTCTGAACGTTCCCTCTTTTTTGGGAACTACGAACAGATTGGAATAAAATCCCATTCCTTGTTCCTTTATTGGAACTGGGTGTATCACTCCCATCTTTAACAGGTCTTCTACACAATGTAAGAATGCCTGTCTCTTTATTTGGTTTGAGGATAAGTGAGACTTGTGGAACCTTCCCCTTGGGGTAAGTTCCTTGAATTCCAGGAGATAACCTTGAGAAACTATTTCTAGCGCCCAAGGATCCTGAACATCTCTTGCCCAAGCCTGAGCAAAGAGAGAGAGTCTGCCCCCCACCAGATCCGGTCCCGGATCGGGGGCTACTCCTTCATGCTGTCTTGTTAGCAGTGGCAGGCTTCTTGGCCTGCTTACCTTTGTTCCAGCCTTGCATTGGTTTCCAGGCTGGTTTGGGTTGTGAGGCATTACCCTCTTGCTTAGAGGATGCAGAATTAGAGGCTGGTCCATTTCTGCGAAAGGGAAGAAAATTAGGCTTATTTTTAGCCTTAAAAGACATATCCTGTGGAAGGGCGTGGCCCTTTCCCCCAGTGATGTCTGAAATAATCTCTTTCAAATCAGTTCCAAATAAAGTTTTACCTTTGAAAGGAATGTTAAGTAATTTTGTCTTGGATGACACATCCGCTGACCAAGACTTTAGCCAAAGCGCTCTGCGCGCCACAATAGCAAACCCTGAATTTTTCGCCGCTAATTTTGCTAATTGCAAAGCGGCATCTAAAATAAAAGAGTTAGCCAATTTAAGTGCGTGAACTCTGTCCATAACCTTCTCATATGGAGTTTCTCTACTGAGCGACTTTTCTAGTTCCTCGAACCAGAACCACGCTGCCGTAGTGACAGGAACAATGCATGAAATTGGTTGTAGAAGGTAGCCTTGCTGTACAAAAATCTTTTTAAGCAAACCTTCCAATTTTTTATCCATAGGATCTTTGAAAGCACAACTATCTTCGATAGGAATAGTAGTGCGTTTGTTTAGAGTAGAAACTGCCCCCTCGACCTTGGGGACTGTCTGCCATAAGTCCTTTCTGGGGTCGACCATAGGAAATAATTTCTTAAATATAGGGGGAGGAACAAAAGGTATGCCGGGCTTTTCCCACTCTTTATTTACTATGTCCGCCACCCGCTTGGGTATAGGAAAAGCGTCGGGGGGCACCGGAACCTCTAGGAACCTGTCCATCTTGCATAATTTCTCTGGAATGACCAAATTGTCACAATCATCCAGAGTAGATAACACCTCCTTAAGCAGTGCACGGAGATGTTCTAATTTAAATTTAAATGTCACAACATCAGGTTCAGCTTGATGAGAAATTTTTCCTGAATCTGATATTTCTCCCTCAGACAAAACCTCCCTCATGGCCCCTTCAGATTGGTGTGAGGGTATGACAGAACAATTATCATCAGCGTCCTCTTGCTCTTCAGTGTTTAAAACAGAGCAATCGCGCTTTCTCTGATAAGTAGGCATTTTGGATAAAAGATTTGCTATGGCGTTATCCATTACACCCGTTAATTGTTGCATGGTAATAAGTATTGGCGCACTAGAAGTACTAGGGGCCTCCTGCATGGGCAAAACTGGTGTAGACACAGTAGGAGATGATGTAGTATCATGTTTACTCCCCTCATTTGAGGAATCATCTTGGGCAATATCATTATTTGTGGCAGTACTGTCCTTACTTTGTTTGGACGCTATGGCACAATTATCACATAAATTTAAATGGGGAGACACATTTGCTTTCATACATATAGAACATAGCTTATCTGAAGGTATAGACATGTTAAACAGGCTTAAACTTGTCAACAATGCACAAAAAACGTTTTAAAATAAAACCGTTACTGTCACTTTAAATTTCAAACAGAAAACACTTTATTACTGAATATGTGAAAATGGCGCGAAAATGAGGCTCAGTCTATGACTAGAGAGGCCCCCTGACTGAAAAAGGTGTCCAATACAGTGCCTGCCATTTTATAAACGTTCCCCAAGATTATAAATGTCAATTGTTAGCCTAAATTCGAATAATATGCACAAATAAAGCAATCGATTTAGCCCATAAAAATGTCTACCAGTTTTTTAGCCCATAATAAGCCCTTTATTCTGTTTGTTTTTGACTAAGAAAATGGCTTACCGGTCCCCATGAGGGGAAATGACAGCCTTCCAGCATTACACAGTCTTGTTAGAAATATGGCTAGTCATACCTTAAGCAGAAAAGTCTGCTAACTGTTTCCCCCAACTGAAGTTACTTCATCTCAACAGTCCTATGTGGAAACAGCAACCGATTTTAGTTACTGTCTGCTAAAATCATCTTCCTCTTACAAACAGAAATCTTCATCCTTTTCTGTTTCAGAGTAAATAGTACATACCAGCACTATTTTAAAATAACAAACACTTGATAGAAGAATAAAAACTACATTTAAACACCAAAAAACTCTTAACCATCTCCGTGG
The DNA here is from genome assembly GCF_027579735.1 of Bombina bombina. Lineage (NCBI taxonomy): Eukaryota > Metazoa > Chordata > Amphibia > Anura > Bombinatoridae > Bombina > Bombina bombina. Next base: position 165,532,917 of record NC_069507.1, read on the forward strand.
AGATGTTGCCTGTGCAACGGCAAAGAGAATGACTGGGGTGGGCGGAGCCTAGGAGGGATCATGTGACCAGCTTTGCTGGGACTCTTTGCCATTTCCTGTTGGGGAAGAGAATATCCCACAAGTAAGGATGACGCCGTGGACCGGACACACCAATGTTGGAAAAAAAAGAAACATTGTGACAAATCCATGCCCTCACCCACCTCCACTCCACTCCGCCACCAAAAAAATGCCACTCAGAGGAGCAGTGGATATGTCACTTTGCATAAAACGAAAATCATATAAGTTGTAATAGACATAATAAAAAAGGGCAAAAAAAGGAAAGAAAAAAAAGGAAAGAAAACAAATGTGAAAAAATGTTTGTTGTGCTAAACAACTACATGTATAGAATGTGGGCAGTCTCCTGGGAGGTCTTTTTGCTGGTTATGTTGTGTGAATAATTAGGTAGATAAAGAATCATACTTGAATTAACTTGTAGTGCAATAGATTTATTCATGAATTTTAATATATTTTATTGCGATATGTGCCCAAGGATGCAACTGCTATGCTGGCCCGGATCAATGTAGTAAAAACGTCCTTCATGGCGATCGATCTCACAGCTGACAATATATCTATGTGGCATACCGTCAACTTAAGGGCCCGAGCAGTTGTTGGAGAGATGGGGTGTTGTCGCAAAAATCCTTGTGGGTCAATCACATCCTCGCTGCAGCTGCTATCCTCGCAAGCTTCTGTAGGGTCGCTGTAGTTGCTCATCATAACTTCATTTCCGGAACATAGAAAGGTAAGTGGAGAGGCTTCCAAGACGTTTTCCGAGGGTGTAGAAATCACGGAGATTTCCTCCGGATCAGGGCTAGTAAGGCCATGCTCCATTGGCTGTTGAACAAGATTGAGGATTGTAGTAATTCTCTTTTCAATCTTATTAAAATGTTCCAAGAAACGCACTTTTATCGGGTTTATCAGTAAACTGTCTTCCATATTGTTGAAGCCAAAATAAAGCAGCGCACCATTGGAACTGCGATACAGCAGGTCTTTGAGGATTGTTGAGGTGGGTGGTGGTAGTCCTCAGCCTCAGAAAAGTCACGGAGTAAAGCTGACACCAGCAATCATTAAAATAATCGTGTTTACTGTTTGAGAATCTTTAGTTACTATATGATCCACTGCATTCATTATCAAATACAGATAGATGTCGATAACTAAAGCAGCACACGATATTGCGACCTATAATTGCCTTCGCCCGGAAGTTCCCCCTTAAAATACTATTTTATATAACAACATAGCGATTGTTTTTTAAAAAAAGTTACAAACTACATTCTAAACAACAAAAGAAAAATGAAAAATACATTGTGACAAATCCCTGCCCTCACCCGCCTCCACTCCACTCCGCCACCAAAATAATTCCACTCAGAGGAGCAGTGGATGTGTCACTTTGCATAAAACTAAAATCATATGTGTTCTGCAATGTTAATAGCTATTTAAAATTAAATCTACCATTAAAATGCACTCTTATATAAAATCATAGTGTTTTTTTTTTTAAAAAAAGTCACAAACTAGCTTTTAAACAAAGAAAAAAAAAAGAAAAAAAAGTGTGACAAACCCCTGCCCTCACCCACCTCCACTCCACTCCGCCACCAAAAAAAAAATGCCACTCAGAGGAGCAGTGGGATGTCACTTTGCATAAATAAATTTGTATAAGTTACTTAAAGTAAATAGCTATTAAAAATAAAAACAACCATTAAAATATACTTTTTCATGATAACAGAGTAGTTATTTAAAAAAAACAAATGTCAAAAATTACCTTCTAAACAACTATAGAAAAAGAGAAAAAACAAAATGTATGCTTACCTAATAAATTTATTTCTCTTGTTGTGTATCCAGTCCACGGATCATCCATTACTTGTGGGATATTCTCCTTCCCAACAGGAAGCTGAAAGAGGATCACCCACAGCAGAGCTGTCTATATAGCTCCTCCCCTAACTGCCACCTCCCAGTTATTCGACCGAAGACAAGCAAGAGAAAGGAGAAACTATAGGGTGCAGTGGTGACTGTAGTTTAAAAATAAAAAACACCTGCCTTAAAATGAGAGGGCGGGCTGTGGACTGGATACACCACAAGAGAAATAAATTTTGTTTTCTCTTGTAAGGTGTATCCAGTCCACGGATCAACCATTACTTGTGGGATACCAATACCAAAGCTATAGGACACGGATGAAGGGAGGGACAAGGCAGGCGCTTAAACGGAAGGCACCACTGCCTGTAAGACCTTTCTCCCAAAAATAGCCTCCGAAGAAGGAAAAGTATCAAATTTATAGAATTTAGAAAAAGTATGAAGCGAAGACCAAGTCGCCGCCTTACAAATCTGTTCAACAGAAGCCTCATTCTTAAAAGCCCATGTGGAAGCTACCGCTCTAGTAAAATGAGCTGTAATTCTTTCAGGAGGCTGCTGGCCACTGGCCAGCAGTCTCATAAGCTAAGCGGATTATACTTCTTAGCCAAAAAGATAGAGAAGTTGCCGAAGCCTTTTGGCCTCTCCTCTGTCCAGAGTAGACAACAAACAATGCAGATGTTTGAAGAAAATCTTTAGTAGCTTGTAAATAAAACTTTAAAGCGCGAACCACGTCAAGATTGTGTAATAGACGTTCCTTCTTTGAAGAAGGATTAGGACACAGTGACGGAACAACAATCTCCTGATTGATATTTTTATTAGATACCACCTTAGGCAGAAAACCAGGTTTGGTACATAACACTACCTTATCTGCATGGAAAATGAGATAAGGGGAATCACATTGTAAAGCAGATAACTCCGAAACTCTTCGAGCCGAGGAGATAGCTACTAAAAACAGAACTTTCCAAGATAAGAGCTTAATATCTATGGAATGCAAAGGTTCAAATGGAACCCCTTGAAGAACTTTAAGAACTAAATTTAACTCCATGGCGGAGCAACAGGTTTAAACACAGGCTTGATTCTAACCAGAGCCTGACAAAACGCCTGAACATCTGGAACCTCAGCCAGACGTATGTGCAAAAGAATAGACAGAACAGAAATCTGTCCCTTTAAGGAACTAGCTGACAAACCCTTCTCCAATCCTTCTTGGAGAAAGATAATATCCTAGGAATCCTGACTTTACTCCATGAGTAACCCTTGGATTCACACCAATGAAGATATTTACACCATATCTTATGATAGATTTTCCTGGTGACAGGCTTTCGTGCCTGTATTAAGGTATCAATGACCGAATCGGAGAAACCACGCTTTGATAAAATCAAGCGTTCAATCTCCAAGCAGTCAGACGCAGAGAAATTATATTTGGATGGTTGAAAGGACCCTGAAGTAGAAGGTCCTGTCTCAGCGGCAGAGTCCATGGTGGAAAGGATGACATGTCCACCAGATCTGCATACCAAGTCCTGCGTGGCCACGAAGGTGCTATCAAAATCACCGAAGCTCTCTCCTGCTTGATCTTGTCAATCAGACGAGGGAGCAGAGGAAACGGTGGAAACACATAAGCCAGGTTGAAGGACCAAGGCGCTGCTAGAGCATCTATCAGTGCTGCCTTGGGATCCCTGGACCTGGATCCATAACAAGGAAGCTTGGCGTTCTGACGAGACGCCATGAGATCCAGTTCTGGTTTGCCCCAAAGTTGAATCAACTGTGCAAATACCTCCGGATGGAGCTCCCACTCCCCCGGATGAAAAGTCTGTCGACTTAGAAAATCCGCCTCCCAGTTCTCTACTCCTGGGTTATGGATAGCTGATAGATGGCAAGAGTGAATCTCTGCCCATAGAATTATCTTTGAAACCTCCAACATTGCTAGGGAAGTCCTTGTTCCCCCTTGATGGTTGATGTAAGCTACAGTCGTGATGTTGTCCGACTGAAATCTAATGAACCTGACCGCAGCCAGCTGAGGCCAAGAATGAAGAGCATTGAATATCGCTCTTAGTTCCAGAATGTTTATCGGAAGGAGTGCCTCCTCCTGAGTCCACGATCCCTGAGCCTTCAGGGAGTTCCAGACTGAACCCCAGCCCAGAAGGCTGGCATCTGTTGTTACTATTGTCCAATCTGGCCTGCGGAAGGTCATACCTTTAGACAGATGGACCCGAGATAGCCACCAGAGAAGAGAATAAGCTAAGTGGGGGGAGGGGAGCGCTCTGTTGTGAGCTGTGAGTAGGATTGTGGTTAGATGTGTTTTATGTGAGCCAATCTTTGATTGGTATCAGTGGTGTATGAAATAAAATAATAATATAGTAAATAACTAAATCAAAATAATATATAACCAATCTTTGATTGGGATATATTTCTAATATATCTAGTGAAGTGTGAGATAGTTATCTCAAATAATATAACCAATCTGTGATTGAGATATATTTTCTAAATATCTAATATATCTAGTGAAGTGTGAGATAGTTGTCTCAAATGGTGTATGAGACTATTATCTCGAATGTTAACAATGAGTGTCACTCTAAACTATATGACTAGGTTTGGTAGAATAAATTCGGTGCCCTTCTTTGGGGTATTTTAAAACCACATTAATATAAATTGGAAATAAGACAGTATATTCAGATAAGTGTTCATATAATTTTACTAAGCAATATTTAAAAGATAATTTGTTTATACATTGACTTATTGATAACCATATAAAAGTGTAATCATAAAATACAAAATTGCTAAATAGCACTTACGTTATACTCGCCTAATATTTCTTATAGGTTAGCAACTATGAAGTACTAAGAATGACTTATCTCCTAAAACTCATTAATGTTAGCAATGGTGCTGGTGATTGTATTGTGTATACAATCGCTATAGATGTGCAGCTTGTAGGATAATACACATTAATGTCAATACAGAGACAATTCCTTAAAAGATATATACATATATTCCTTGACTGATATATGTGCAAAACAGATGTAAATGCATATCAGATGTTAATGTACATCAAATCCAATGGCAATTGTAAATGTTGGCGTTAATGGTAACAGTGTTAATGATTCTGTTTAAAAACCTATAGTTAAATATGTATAGGTATACGTTGGTCGTCAAATGAGTTCCGTGAATAATATGATGTATGAGTTGTGGCCACAAATATTTGTATTTATCCAAGGGTGTTTGTCCCTGTTAAAAATGCTCTCTGTTCAGAGCGTTTGTTTATAGTGTAAAATGTCACTGTTAAAAATGGCTCAAAATCTGAGCATGTGAGTCAAACGGCGTGAAGTAGTGCTCCCCCTTGCCGTACTACTGATTTCCCTTACCTCCTCTTCAATATTGTCGGTGTTTGGAAGGTTACCTGGCAGGTTTCTACTGCGGGTTTGTTGATTCTTTTTCTTTTCGGCGTCTCGCCGTTTTGTATTTCCCGGCAGTCCCTTCTTACCCTGACGTATGTAGGCTTTACGTATGGTCCTCAGAGGTCCAATCAAGTAGTCGGGTCGTGGGGGGAGTGGTTCTTGGATGAATTCCTCGTGTTTGCTAGAGCCTTTTCTTCCTTGTCACACTGGTTGGTCAGATCTACTTGATTGGACCTCTGAGGACCATACGTAAAGCCTACATACGTCAGGGTAAGAAGGGACTGCCGGGAAATACAAAACGGCGAGACGCCGAAAAGAAAAAGAATCAACAAACCCGCAGTAGAAACCTGCCAGGTAACCTTCCGAACACCGACAATATTGAAGAGGAGGTAAGGGAAATCAGTAGTACGGCAAGGGGGAGCACTACTTCACGCCGTTTGACTCACATGCTCAGATTTTGAGCCATTTTTAACAGTGACATTTTACACTATAAACAAACGCTCTGAACAGAGAGCATTTTTTAACAGGGACAAACACCCTTGGATAAATACAAATAGTTGTGGCCACAACTCATACATCATATTATTCACGGAACTGTCATTTGACGACCAACGTATACCTATACATATTTAACTATAGGTTTTTAAACAGGATCATTAACACTGTTACCATTAATGCCAACATTTACAATTGCCATTGGATTTGATGTACATTAACATCTGATATGCATTTACATCTGTTTTGCACATATATCAGTCAAGGAATATATGTATATATCTTTTAAGGAATTGTCTCTGTATTGACATTAATGTGTATTATCCTACAAGCTGCACATCTATAGCGATTGTATACACAATACAATCACCAGCACCATTGCTAACATTAATGAGTTTTAGGAGATAAGTCATTCTTAGTACTTCATAGTCGCTAACCTATAAGAAATATTAGGCGAGTATAACGTAAGTGCTATTTAGCAATTTTGTATTTTATGATTACACTTTTATATGGTTATCAATAAGTCAATGTATAAACAAATTATCTTTTAAATATTGCTTAGTAAAATTATATGAACACTTATCTGAATATACTGTCTTATTTCCAATTTATATTAATGTGGTTTTAAAATACCCCAAAGAAGGGCACCGAATTTATTCTACCAAACCTAGTCATATAGTTTAGAGTGACACTCATTGTTAACATTCGAGATAATAGTCTCATACACCATTTGAGACAACTATCTCACACTTCACTAGATATATTAGATATTTAGAAAATATATCTCAATCACAGATTGGTTATATTATTTGAGATAACTATCTCACACTTCACTAGATATATTAGAAATATATCCCAATCAAAGATTGGTTATATATTATTTTGATTTAGTTATTTACTATATTATTATTTTATTTCATACACCACTGATACCAATCAAAGATTGGCTCACATAAAACACATCTAACCACAATCCTACTCACAGCTCACAACAGAGCGCTCCCCTCCCCCCACTTAGCTTGTTTTCATCACCACATCTGAATTTGGAAGAGATCAGATTTAGGGGCAGCATAGTTGAGTCAGATATAATATCTCCACACACCATTTGCAGTAACCAGAGAAGAGAATCCCTGGTCTCTTGATCCAGATTTAGTAGAGGGGACAAATCTGTGTAATCCCCATTCCACTGACTGAGCATGCAGAATTGCAGCGGTCTGAGATGTAGGCGGGCAAACGGCACTATGTCCATTGCCGCTACCATTAAGCCGATTACTTCCATACACTGAGCCACTGAAGGGCGAGAAGTAGAATAAAGAACACGGCAGGAATTTAGAAGTTTTGACAACCTGGCCTCTGTCAGGTAAATCTTCATTTCTACAGAATCTATCAGAGTTCCCAGGAAGGAAACTCTTGTGAGAGGGGATAGAGAACTCTTTTCTTCATTCACTTTCCACCCATGAGACCTCAGAAATGCCAGAACAATGTCCGTATGGGACTTGGCAATTTGAAAATTCGACGCCTGTATCAGAATGTCGTCTAGGTAAGGGGCTACTGCTATACCCCGCGGCCTTTGGACCGCCAGAAGTGACCCCACTTCTTGGTGCCATAGCTAACCCAAAGGGAAGAGCTACAAACTGGTAATGCCTGTCTAGGAAAGCGAACCTGAGAAACCGATGATGATCTCTGTGTATCGGAATGTGAAGATAAGCATCCTTTAAGTCCACGGTAGTCGTATATTAACCCTCCTGGATCATAGGTAGGATGGTTCGAATAGTCTCCATTTTGAAGGATGGGACCCTGAGAAATTTGTTTAGGATCTTGAGATCTAAGATTGGTCTGAAGGTTCCCTCTTTCTTAGGAACCACAAACAGATTTGAATAGAAGCCTTGCCCCTGTTCCTCCTTTGGAACTGGGTGGATCACTCCCATAACTAGGAGGTCTTGGACACAATGTAAGAATGCCTCTCTCTTTATCTGGTTTGCAGATAATTGTGAGAGGTGAAATCTTCCTTTTGGGGAAGAAGCTTTGAAGTCCAGAAGATACCCCTGGGACACAATTTCCAACGCCCAGGGATCCTGGACATCTCTTGCCCAAGCCTGGGTGAAGAGAGAAAGTCTGCCCCCTACTAGATCCGTTACCGGATCGGGGGCTGATCTTTCATGCTGTCTTAGAGGCAGCAGCAGGCTTTTTGGCCTGCCTTCCTTTGTTCCAAGCCTGGTTAGGTCTCCAGACCGGCTTGGACTGGGCAAAATTTCCCTCTTGTTTTGTATTAGAGGAAGTTGATGCTGCGCCAGTCTTGAAGTTTCGAAAGGCATGAAAATTAGTCTGTTTGGTCCTTAATTTGTTGGACCTATCCTGAGGAAGGGCGTGACCTTTTCCTCCAGTAATATCAGAAATGATCTCCTTCAGTCCGGGCCCGAATAGGGTCTGCCCCTTGAAGGGAATATTGAGAAGCTTAGATTTTGAAGTAACGTCAGCTGCCCAGGATTTAAGCCATAACGCCCTACGCGCTTGAATAGCAAAACCTGAGTTCTTAGCCGTTAGTTTGGTTAAATGAACAACGGCGTCAGAAACAAATGAATTGGCTAGCTTAAGAGCTTTAAGCTTGTCAAGTATATCATCCAATGGGGTTTCTACCTGTAGAGCCTCTTCCAGAGACTCAAACCAGAAGGCCGCAGCAGCAGTGACAGGGGCAATGCATGCAAGAGGCTGGAGAATAAAACCCTGTTGAATAAACATTTTCTTAAGGTAACCCTCTAACTTTTTATCCATTGGATCTAGGAAAGCACAACTGTCCTCGACGGGGATAGTTGTACGCTTAGCTAGGGTAGAAACTGCTCCCTCCACCTTAGGGACCGTTTGCCATAAGTCCCGTGTAGCGGCATCTATTGGAAACATTTTCTTAAAAATAGGAGGCGGAGAGAACGGTACACCTGGTCTATCCCATTCCTTGGTAAAAATTTCTGAAAACCTCTTAGGTATTGGAAAAACATCAGTGTAAACAGGCACTGCATAGTATTTATCCAATCTACACAATTTCTCTGGGACCATAACGGTGTCACAGTCATTCAGAGCTGCTAAAACCTTCCTGAGCAACACACGGAGGTGTTCAAGCTTAAATTTAAATGTAGACATATCAGAATCAGGTTGAATTATCTTCCCTGAGTCAGAAAAATCACCCACAGATAGAAGCTCTCCTTCCTCAGCTTCTGCATATTGTGAGGGGATATCAGACATAGATACTAAAGTGTCAGAGTGCTCTGTATTTTTCCTAGCCCTAGAGCTGTCTCGCTTTCCTTGTAACCCTGGTAGTTTGGACAATACCGCTGTAAGGGTATGATCCATAACTGCCGCCATGTCTTGTAAGGTAAACGCTATGGGCGCGCTAGATGTACTTGGCGCCTCTAGAGCGGGCGTCCCTTGAGCGGGAGTCATAGGTTCCGACACGTGGGGAGAGTTAGTCGGCATAACTTCCCCCTTGTCAGTTTCCTTTGGTGATAAATCTTTTAAAGCCAGAATATGATCTTTATAACTTATAGTAAGATCAGTGCATTTGGTACACATTCTAAGAGGGGGTTCCACAATGGCTTCTAAACATAATGAACAAGGAGTTTCCTCTATGTCAGACATGTTTAACAGACTAGTAATGAGACCAACAAGCTTTGAAAACACTTTAATTAATGTAAAAAAGCAGAATATAAAAAAAGGTACTGTGCCTTTAAGAGAAAAAAACAAACACAAAAACTGCAAAACAGTGAAAAAAGCAGTTAACTCTATGACATTTTAACAGTGTATGTACTAGGATAAAATAGCATTGCACCCACTTGCAAATGGATGATTAACCCCTCAGGCTCAAAAACAAAGCCAAAAAACGGTAAAACCGTTATAACAGTCACAGGCAAACTGCCACAGCTCTACTGTGGCTCCTACCTTCCCATAAAACGACTTTTGTAGGCACAAAAACCCTTTAGAGAGGTCCAATATATCAGGGGACTCCTTCAGGGAAGCTGGATGTCTCAGAGTGTAAAAGTTACTGCGCAATTAGAGCGCGGAAATGGGCCCTTCCCACCATGCGCTGAAAGTCAGAGGGCCTAAAAAACTACTCCTAGGTGTCAAATAACAGCCATGTGGAAAAACTAGGCCCCAAAAAAAGATTTATCACCCTTAGTAAAAAACGTTCCTTATAATACATGTAAACGTTTCACATACCAAGTTATTAGAGCAATTAACATGAAAATTACCCTTTATTGCAAGCATGATGCCAGTCGTTATTAAATCACTGCAATCAGGCTTACCTCAAATATATCAGGCCCTGTCAGCATTTTCTAGACTTCTTATTATCTCTCTAGAAAAAAATATACTGAGCATACCTCAAGGCAGTTGATTCTGCAGGCCGTTCTCCCAGCTGAAGTTTTTCCCATACTCTTCAGTTATGTGTGAGAACAGCAGTGGATCTTAGTTACAACCTGCTAAGATCATCAAAAACCTCAGGCAAAACACTTCTTCTAATTTCTGCCTGAGGCAAAAAACAGTACAACTCCGGTACCATTTAAAAATAACAAACTTTTGATTGAAGATAAACTACACTAAGTCATCACATCTCTCTATGCAACCTCCCTTGTCGAGAGCTGCAAGAGAATGACCTAGAGGTGGCAGTTAGGGGAGGAGCTATATAGACAGCTCTGCTGTGGGTGATCCTCTTGCAGCTTCCTGTTGGGAAGGAGAATATCCCACAAGTAATGGATGATCCGTGGACTGGATACACCTTACAAGAGAAAAGAAACATTGTGACAAATCCATGCCCTCACCCGCCTCCACTCCACTCCACCACCAAAAAAATGCCACTCAGAGGAGCAGTGGGATGTCACTTTGCATAAATAAATTAATATGTTAATTAAGATAAATAGTTATTAAAAATAAAAACAACCATTAAAATTTACTTTTTCATGATAACAGAGTAGTTATTTAAAAACAAAAACAAAAGTAAAAAAATACCTTCTAAACAACTATAGAAAAAGAGAAAAAAAGAAATATTGTGACTAATCCATGCACTCATCCACCTCCACTCCACTCCGCCACCAAAAAAGTGCCACTCAGAGGAGCAGTGGATATGTCACTTTGCATAAAACGAAAATCATATAAGTTCTGCAACCTAAATAGCTATTTAAAATGAAATCTACCATTAAAATAAACTCTTATATAACAACATAGTGGTTATTTTTTTTTTTTTTTTTTTTAAAGTCACAAACTACCTTCTAAACAACTAAAAAAAAGAAAAAAAAAGTGTGACAATCCCCTGCCCTCACCCACCTCCACTCCACTCCGCCACCAAAAAAATGACACTCAGAGGAGCAGTGGGATGTCACTTTACATAAATAAATTCATATAAGTTTTTTAAAGTAAATAGCTATTAAAAATAAAAACAACCATTAAAATATACTTTTTCATGATAACAGAGTAGTTATTTAAAAAAAACAAATGTTAAAAACTACCTTCTAAACAACTATAGAAAAAGAGAAAAAAAGAAACATTGTGACAAATCCATGCCCTCACCCACCTCCACTCCACTCCGCCACTAAAAAAATGCCACTCAGAGGAGCAGTGGGATGTCACTTTGCATAAATAAATTTGTATAAGTTATTTAAAGTAAATAGCTATTAAAAATAAAAACAACCATTAAAATTTACTTTTTCATGATAACAGAGTAGTTATTTAAAAACAAAAACAAATGTCAAAAACTACCTTCTAAACAACTATAGAAAAAGAGAAAAAAAGAAACATTGTGACAAATCCATGCCCTCACCCGCCTCCACTCCACTCCACCACCAAAAAAATGCCACTCAGAGGAGCCGTGGATATGTCACTTTGCATAAAACAAAAATCATATGTGTTCTGCAATGTTAATAACTATTTAAAATGAAATCTACCATTAAAATACACTCTTATATAACAACATTGTGGTTATTATTATTTTTTTTTAAAAGTCACAAACTACCTTCTAAACAACTAAAAAAAAAGAAAAAAAAAGTGTGACAATCCCCTGCCCTCACCCACCTCCACTCCACTCCGCCACCAAAAAAAATGCCACTCAGAGGAGCAGTGGATATGTCACTTTGCATAAAAAGAAAATCATATAAGTTGTAATAGACATAATAAAAAAGGGAAAAAAAGGAAAGAAAAAAAAAGGAAAGAAAACAAATGTGAAAAAATGTTTGTTGTGCAAGACAACTATATTTATAGACTGTGGGCAGTCTCCTGGGAGGTCTTTTTGCTGGTTATGTTGTGTGAATAATTAGGTAGATAAAGAATCATACTTGGATTAACTAGTAGTGCAATAGATTTATTCATGAATTTTAATATATTTTATTGCAATATGTGCCCAAGGATGCAACTGCTATGCTGGCCCAGATCAATGTAGTAAAAACGTCCTTCATGGCGATTGGTCTCACAGCTGACCATATATCTATGTGGCATACCGTCAACTTTAGTGGAGAGGCTTCCAAGACAACGTTTTCCGAGGGTGTAGAAATCACGGAGATCTCATCTCTTTTGAGGTGCTGGTGCAATGCTGAATACGGCGAGCGTATTGCTCACCATATTCAGCGAGGTCTGTCGGACCTGATCCACACTGTCGGATCAGGTCCGACAGACCTTAATAACTAGAGGCCATAGTGTTTTTTTTTTTGAAATGTCACAAACTACCTTCTAAACAACTAAAAAAAAAGAAAAAAAAAGTGTGACAAACCCCTGCCCTCACCCACCTCCACTCCACTCCGCCACCAAAAAAATGCCACTCAGAGGAGCAGTGGATATGTCACTTTGCATAAAACTAAAATCATATAAGTTCTGCAACCTAAATAGCAATTTAAAATGATAACAACAATTAAAGTAATGTTTTTAATTTTTAATTTTAATGTTATTATTATTTTTTTTTATTATTTTAATTTTTATTGAGAATTAAATTATACAGTAATATTTATGCAGAGAATTCGTTACAATTTCATTATGAAAATTTTTTAAACATTGTATTGCATTTATATATGATATTTTTTTTTTTAAGTTATAACTGCAGATAATCTTCATATAAATAACAGTTGAAATTTGTAATAGACATAATAATAAAAGAAAAAAAAAGGAAAGGAAAAAAAATTGAAAAATTGTTTGTTGTGCAAGACAACTACATTTATAGAATGTGGGCAGTCTCCTGGAAGTTTTATTTGCTGATTATGTTTTGTGAGTAATTAAGTAGATAAAGAATCATACTTGGATTAACTTGTAGTGCAATAGATTTATTCATGAATTTTAATATTTTTTATTGCGATATGTGCCGAAGGATGCAATGGCAATCCCGGCTCAGATCAATGTTTTGAGAAAGTCCTTCATGACGATCGGTCTCACAGCTGACCATGGGGTCTATATATCAAGCTGCGAACGGAGCTTGATGCCCCGTGTTTCTGGTGAGCCTTCAGGTTACTCCATAACCTGCCTGCTCTGAGGTGGCAGACAGACATCACCACAAATCAACCCGATCAAATTCGATCGGGTTGATTGACACCCCCTGCTAAAGGCCGATTGCATATCTGCAGGGGGCGATATTGCACCAGCAGTTCACAAGAATTGCTGGTGCAATGATAAATGCCGACAGTGTATGCAGTCTGCATTTATCGATGTGCGCCGGACATGGTTCGATATAGCGGATCATGTCCGTCCGTACAATGATAAATGGACCCCAATATATCTATGAGGCACGCCGTCAGTTTTAGGGCCCGAGCAGTTGTTGGAGAGTTGGGGTGTTGTGGCAAAAATCCTTGGGGGTCAATCACATCCTCGCTGCAGCTGCTTTCCTCGCAAGCTTCTGTAGGATCGCTGTAGTTGCTCATCATAACTTCATCACCGGAATATATAAAGGTAAGTGGAGAGGCTTCCAAGACATCATCTTCCGAGGTTGTAGAAATCACTGAGAGCCCCTACCACGGCTAATAGGGCCATGCTCAGTTGGCTGTTAAACAAGATTGAGGATTGTAGTAATTCTCTTTTCAATCTTATTAAAATGTTCCAAGAAACGCACTTTCATCTGGTTAAGCAGTAAACTGTCTTCCATATTGCTGAAGCCAAAATAAAGCAGCACACCATTGGAGCTGCGATACAGCAGATCTCCGAGGGTTGTCGAGGGGGGTTGTGGTAGGCCTCACCCTCAGAAAAGTCACAGAGTATAGATGATACCAGCAATCATTAAAATAATTGTGTTTACTGGTTGAGAATCTTTAGTTACTATTTGATCCACTGCATTCAGTATCAGATGGTGCCTAGGATAGTGATATTTAACAGATAGATGTTGATAACTAAAGCAGCACACAATATTGCAACCTATAATGGCCTTCACCCGGAAGTTCCCCTTAAAATATAACAACATAGCAATTGTTTTTTTTTTTAAAAAGTCACAAAATACATTCTAAACAACTAAAGAAAAACAATAAAAAAACATTGTGACAAATCCCTGCCCTCACCCGCCTCCACTCCACTCCGCCACCAAAAAAATTCCACTCAGAGGAGCAGTAAATATGTCACTTTGCATGAAAGAAAATCATATGTGTTCTGTAAAGTTAATAGCTATTTAAAATTAAATCTACCATTAAAATACACTCTAATATAAAAACATAGTGGTTATTTATTTTTTTAAAAAGTAACAAAACAAATTTAAAAAAAAGATAAAAAAAGTGTGACAAACCCCTGCCCTCACCCACCTCCACTTCACTCCGCCACCAAAAAAATGCCACTCAAAGGAGCAGTGGGATGTCAATTTGCATAAATAAATTCAAATAAGTTATCTAAAGTAAATAGCTATTAAAAATAAAAACAACCATTAAAATATTTTTTTTCCTTTTGTGTGGAATCAAAGGAAGCATAGGATCAATATAACTAAACTATCTATGCCACTAGAGGCGGGGGGCCTTCGGTTCCCAAACATTCAGTGGTACAATTGGGCAACGTTAACTAAGCTAGTTCTTGGTTGGTTGACTGGATCTGAATATTTTAGCCACGCTGTGGAGGCGGATTGTGCAGCACCGTTGAACTTAGCTTATCTCCCGCACTCTACCTAGCCTGCTTTGCCCCGTCACATTTCTCAGAACATATTGTTTAGAGACCCGCTGAGGGCGTGGCACAAGTTATGTCGATTCTGGAACATAGGCCATAAAGTGACCAAATACCTACCTATACAGGGGAACCCTAGGTTTATACCCGGTTTCACAACTCGGGCCTTTCAGAGATGGAAGGCCTCTGGCCTGACCTCTATTGCGCATATCATCAATCCTAGCATGCTTCAGGTTCTCCCCTTCCAAGAGCTAAGAGAAACCTATGCTGTCCCTTCTGATACCATGTTTGCATATTTTCAGTGTAGGCACTTTGTTAGGGCTCTCATTTCAGATAGCCAGCTCACAAACACAAATTCTAGCATGGATAGATTAATCCGCATAACAAAACAGGGATCACACTCCATAACTCGCATATATAACGAAATCACAAATCACTTGGAGCAGTCTGTCCTTCAAACAATACATAACAAATCGCAGGAGACAAGAGACATCTCGATTACCACACAGGAGATAGCAGCTAGCTTTCAGAGAGTTAGGGCAGCCACTCTCTCAGCTTTTTCAAGAGAGGCACACACTAAACTAATTCATCATGCATATATTCTCCCCAAATTAAGACTTAGGTGGATCCCTCAGGCAGTAGACAAGTATAACAAATGCTCCCTTGCATCACCTGACCTCATTCATATGATATGGGACTGTCCCAAACTAAAGAGACTGTGGGGTAAAATCAGGTTTTGGCTTCAGAGGGTACTGCAGCAGGACATAGCTTTAACTCCCTCCAATATTATTTTCCTGACTGATTTGGGGGTTACACCTCTACATCAGAAATTTCTACACTCTGTGATTTTACTTTCTCAGAGACTAATCATGCAATATTGGGCAAAAGATAGGGCCCCGCCCTTCAAAAAATTGATAGGGGTGGTACACACTCAGGCCCTGTTGGAGCAGGCGGACGTACAGACCTTGACAAGAGAATCAAAACTTATATCCACAAATGGGAATCATATTTATTGTACATCTCTCCACAAGTAAGACATAAAATACTTTATTCCTTTCGTAACTCAACGTTTATACTGGAGGAAAATTTGCGAGGGAAATGGTGTCCCTCTCCATCTCTGCCCCCCTCCTGTCAATCTGACCACACATATCCTGCTCCACAGTAGACCATTTCTTCCTTTGACAAAGGTGCCAGGGGGTTCTGGCCCCCCCCCACCCCACCCTCCCCCTGGAGTGGAGGGATTCGATAGGATTGCTTAGGCCTTGTACTTATTGTTTTATGGTTTGTGTTAGTTGTTTGATGTTTTATAGAAAAAGGAAAAGAACCAGATTAACGTCTCAGTGTGGAGATAAACTACACGGGAAGGCTCTCTCCCTCCTATTTTGGGGGAGGAGGGTTGTCAAATTCCCTCTTTGTATCACACAAATGTAAATTTTGCTATATTGTATATTGTGATTTCCATATTGTGATGAATCTGGATTATAAATAAAGTTTAAAAAAAAAATAAAAAAAAATATTTTTTTCACGATAACAAAGTAGTTAAAAAAACAAATGTCAAAAACTACCTTCTAAACAACTATATAAAAAGAGAAAAAAACTAAACATTGTGACAAATCCATGCCCTCACCCACCTCCACTCCACTCCGCCACCAAAAAAAATGCCACTCAGAGGAGCAGTGGATATGTCACTCTGCATAAAAAGAAAATCATATGAGTTCTGCAACATAAATAGCTATTTAAAATGATTACAATTAAAATATTTTTTTTAATTTTTTATTTTAATGTCATTATTTTTTTATTATTTTCATTTTTATTGAGAATTAAATTATACAGTAAAAATTATGCAGAAAATTTTTTACATTTTCATTATGAAAAAATGTTAAACATTGTCTTTCATTTATATATGATATCAGGCTTTTTTTTTTTTTAAGGTATAAGTGCAGAAAATCTTCACATTAAATAACAGTTGAAATTTGTAATAGACATAATAAAAAAGGGAAAAAAAGGAAAGGAAAAAAATGTGAAAAAATGTTTGTTGTGCAACACAACTACATTTATAAAATGTGGGCAGTCTCCTGGGAAGGTCTTTTTGCTGATTATGTTTTGTGAGTAATTAGGTAGATAAAGAATCATACTTGGATTAAACTTTTAGTGCAATAGATTTATTTATGAATTTTAATATTTTTTATGGCGATATGTGCCGAAGGACACATGTGCCGAAGGACATTGCTGGTGCAATGATAAATGCCGACAGTGTATGCTGTCGGCATTTATCGATGTGCGGCGGACATGATTCGCTACCGCACAATGATAAATGGACCCCCATATATATATGTGGCACACCGTCAGCTTAAGGGCCCGAGCAGTTGTTGGAGAGATGGGGTGTTGTCGCAAAAATCCTTGTGGGTCAATCACATCCTCGCCAAAGCTGCTATCCTCGCAAGCTTCTGTAGGATCGTTGTAGTTGCTCATCATAACTTCATCTCCGGAATATAGAAAGGTAAGTGGAGAGGCTTCCAAGACATCACCTTCCGAGGTTGTAGAAATCACGGAGAGTTCCTCTGGATCAGGGCTAGTAAGGCCATGCTCCGTTGGCTGTTGAACAAGATTGAGGATTGTAGTAATTCTTTTTTCAATCTTATTAAAATGTTCCAAGAAACGCACTTTTATCTGGTTAAGCAGTAAGCTGTCTTCCATATTGTTGAAGCCGAAATAAAGCAGCGCACCATTGGATCTGCGATACAGCAGATCTCCGAGGGTTGTCAAGGGAGGGACGGGTGGTAGGCCTCAGCCTCAGAAAAGTCACAGAGTATAGCTGATACCAGCAATCATTAAAACAATCGTATTTACTGTCTGAGAATCTTTAGTTACTATTTGATCCACTGCATTCAGTATCAGAAGTTACCTAGGATAGTGATATTTAGCAGCACACAATATTACGACCCATAATGGCCTTCGCCCGGATGTTACCCCCTTAAAATACTCTTTCATATAACAACATAGCGATTGTTTACACAAAGATAGAATTTTAAACTTCTTCACACTTGGTTTATATACCTGTACACATCAAAAAGAATTGCACTCTGAAAGCAATTCAAGTGAAAACAGAATATAGAAAAAATAGATGCGGCGCTAGGAAGCAAGGTATATAAAACGGGGGCTATTAATTGGGTTAATAATAAATTGCAAATATCTTCCTCCTATTCGATAAGATATAAATAGTAAAGGTCCAATAGTATTAAGGTTGTCTATTAGGATATAAATTAGTGGTTGATATATACACATAAAAAAATTTAATTTTATAACTGCACAAATAGTTAAAATATTTATTATTTAATAATTGATATATAAACACACAAATATTTAATAAATGCACAAATAATAACTAGCTATTACAAAACCACCGGTGGTAAAAAAGCTCAAACCAATAAACTAAATAAGTAATGATGTTATGCGACGAAATAAAAAATGTTAGGCAACCAAATAGAAAAAGAGACCTGTCCGTGCAACTTAGTTCATTAAATGCAGTATAACGGATTTTAGGCCACAATAAAATTCGTGATTAAAGGCAGTAAATTATCCAGTATTGAACAAAGTCAGTTATATCAAGTTTTACACGGTTATTCCTACCGTTAGTAAATGATTCCACACTGCTGTCAATAGTATTGCACAAAGTCAGTAGATTAATCAGTATTGCACAAAGTCAGTTGTATCAGGTTTTACACGGTTAATCCTACCGTTAGTAGATAGTTCCACACTGCTGTCAATTGTACCTTAGAGCTATGGGACCTCACATCCGCACAGATTTCCTTTCTTTCTAAGTCTCAACCGAGAGACGGAAATCCCTTGCTTAGGCGTCCGGGTCCAGCTCGTAGAGGTCTTTCTTCTGATTCAATAGCGAACCTGTAGCGTGTGATGTAATCCAGACCGTCACATGGGCTCAATCCTCCAATCAGCTGAGGGGTTTCCTCTCTGTCAGTCCCAGTGCGGGAGATTCAAAAATAGTGAACACAGAGCGCTCTGATATACTAACATTAGACCTTTAGTTGAAAGGGATCCAAGTCCATAGATACATCTAAGATAACATATCGATTGTTTATTTTTAAAAAGTTGCATACTACATTCTAAGCAACTAAAGAAAAAACAAAACATTGTGACAAATCCCTGCCCTCTCCCGCCTCCACTCCACTCTGCCACCAAAAAAATTCTAATCAGAGGAGCAGTGGATATGTCACTTTGCATGAAGGAAAATCATATGTGTTCTGCAATGTTAATAGCTATTTAAAATGAAATCAACCATTAAATTACACTCCTGTATAACAACATAGTGATTATTTTTTTTAAAAAGTCACAAACTACCTTCTCTACACAACTAAAGAAAAAGAAAAAACAGTGTGACAGACCTCTGCCTTCACCCACCTCCACTCCACTCCGCCACCAAACAATTGACACTCAAAGGAGCAGTGGGATGTCACTTTGCATAAATAAATTCATATAAGTTATTTAAAGTAAATAGCTATTAAAAATAAAAACAACCATTAAAATATACTTTTTCATGATAGCAGAGTAGTTGTTTAAAAAAAACAAATGTAAAAAACTACCTTCTAAACAACTATAGAAAAAGACAAAAAAAAGAAACATTGGCATCTACTTATCAAAGCGTCAACTTACCTGCATTCGCCGCACCAATACGCTCGCCTAAGATCGCCTAACATCGCTGCCGCGGACCTAACCCTAACACCCCCTAACGTAAATATAATTTAAATAAATCTAAATAAAATTACTATCATTAAATAAATGATTCCTATTTAAAACTAAATACTTACCTATAAAATAAACCCTAAGATAGCTACAATATAACTAATAGTTACATTGTAGCTAGCTTAGGATTTATTTTTATTTTACAGGCAAGTTTGTATTTATTTTAACTAGGTACAATAGTTATTAAATTGTTATTAACTATTTAATTATGTCAGGGTAGAGGTCAATGGCATATATGTATATATACTAATATATATAAATGAAAATAATATGAAAAGGATGTGTGTATATATGAGGCCGTGTATTTTTTTTATCAGATGTGCTGTAGAATAGCAATTCTGATGTAAAGGATTGATTTAAAACCCATAATCAGTCCTCCCCCACTTTTTCAATTACACAGGACACTCATAAAGATTACTTCAAAAGAGACATTTCTATCTAGAGTGTGAACATGAAGTCCATACCAAATTGTAATTAAAACTTCCCCCTGACACTGAAACATTTGCTTTAATTGGAAGTGCAAAAATTCAGAGCACTCTTTACCCCATGCAGTGAATGAAGACGAAGTGACTGGAATATCCGTTGAGGCCTGATGAGATGGAGATTAGAAAACTGGAATGTCAAAGGTACATACCCATATATGGGCTTCCTGCCTGCTAGAGGATTTCTGTCTAGGTAAAAGGCTCAGAAACACAAACATTTTCCAAGGGAACTATGGTTTAGCAGCCATGTGTTAAGTGACCCCCTGTGAAGCTTCCATGTACAGAGAACAGACAAATTAACATTTACTATCCCTGTATAGCATAAATAAAAATATATTGCTTGAAAAAGGAATGATGCAAAAATGTTTCATGTATGTTTGAAATAATTCAAATAACCCATATATGTATATACATATTGAACTGGGACATATTATATTAAATAAATAATTGCTGTATTGAATAATAACTACATTGATCAACATTGCAAATAGATATGAATGTTAAATAATTTCTAAAAATAATTTATTTCTATTGCAGGCAACAATTGGTCATGGACATCAATTTATATATTCAGAAATGGTTGGAGATATAAAACATGCTGTATTTGCATGAATGCCATATCAGGATTTTAAATGCCATTAATTTCCAAATAATTAGCAGTATTGATTTGCTTAAATATAGTATAATGCTAAAGGCACATGATATTTCATATCAAAATGATCAGAGAGGTGATATAATACTGCCCCATCTGTGATTGATATTGTGAGGGGTTCATGCGAGAAATTATGGCAGTTATTACATATTTTAAAGAAATAATCTCTTTCACTGTTAGAAATGTTCAGGTGAATCTGTTTGTATGCGTTTACTGCCACCCGAGGGCCGGAACCCGGTATGACAGTTAAAGGATTTAACTGTTAAAAGATTTGTTTCCATGGTGACCGAGGGCCAATCCAAATAGACATCCCATCTAACCAATGGGATGGTCAGATCACGTAGGGCCACCCCAGGGTTTCATAAATGAGTGAAAACTTATAAAAGTATAAGCAGCAAAGAGAAGAACCAGGCAGATTGCTGACTTGAATGATCTACTGCTGGGCGTTCAAAATACATTCATTCTGAGCAAGCTGACTACCCTTTTCTCACTGATTGCAAAAATTACTTATCTGTCTTCTGAGATGAAACAAGGAGTTCTTGGTAACTGAACTATCAATTTTGGTCATTTTGGTAACGTATATATATATATATATATATATATATAAAGAAAGAGGGTTGCAATTAATATTTTAACACAAATATATGCATAATAGCTGCAATTTAAAGTATAGTTGTTGAGAGATTTATAAAGATCAGTTTATATTTTAGTTTATATTCACAGTCTGTATATTGTTAAACATATATCTCTTTCATGCTAAGTAATTTATCTGTGAAATTTCTGATGTTTTAAATTAGAATTGTATTATAATCAATTGCAGCTAAATAGCTGAGTATATATATCTATATATTGCCCTATTGTTTACTAAGCACTATTAGAGTTGTATTATTTGGGTGTTAGTAGTTAAAGATTTTAGTCTCATTGCATTAACTGGTTGAAATTTTTACTGTGAATAAGAAAAATTTGCATGAACTCTGCATAGCATATTTTAAATAGTTTTAAACGCATATAATATTGACTCATATTCTGGTTCTTACAAATATATATATTTCAATATGCTCATAGATATTTACTAATAAAAAGAACTCAGATATTTATATTAATTTTATTGTAATAGTATATGCATATTTGATTGTGGGTTTAGTTTAAAGAAAGATTGTTAAATATATCAAATTATAACCCTGCCATATACTCACATATTGTTTGAAGAGTACTGATAAGATTCTTATAAATATACTGACAATAACTACCTAGCTAAAATAAATACAAATATACCTGTAAAATAAAACCTAACCTAAGTTACAATTACACCTAACACTACACTATAATTAAATGAATTACCTAAATTAACCTAATCTAATCCCCCTAACAAAATAAAAAAGCCCCACAAAATAAAAAAGCCATACCCTACACTAAATTAGGCCCAAAGTAATCATCTCTTTTACCTGTAAAAAAAGTACAATAACCACCAAAATTAAAACCCACCACCCACACACCCAACCTTACTTTAAAACCCACCCAATCCCCCCTTAAAAAAAACTAACATTAACCCCTTGAAGATCACCTTACCTTGAGAAGTCTTCACCCAACTGGGCCGAAGTCCTTAACAAAGCCGGGCGAAGTGGTCCTCCAGACGGGCAGAAGTCTTCATCGAAGCCGGGCAGAAGAGGTCCTCCAGACGGGCAGGTCTTCATCCAGACGACATCTTCTGTCGTCATCCATCCGGCGCGGAGCGGCTCCATCTTCAAGACATCCGATGCGGAGTATCCTCTTCTTTCGATGTCTTCTTCCCGAATAAATGTTCCTTTAAATGACGTCATCCAAGATGGCGTCCCTTGAATTCCGATTGGCTGATCAGCCAATCGGAATTAAGGTAGGAAAAATCCTATTGGTTGATGCAATCAGTCAATAGGATTGAAGTTCAATCCTATTGGCTGATCCAATCAGCCAATAGGATTGAGCTCACATTCTATTGGCTGTTCCAATCAGCCAATAGAATGCAAGCTCAATCCTATTGGCTGATTGCATCAACCAATAGGATTTTTCCTACCTTAATTCCGATTGGCTGATAGAATTCTATCAGCCAGTCGGAATTGAAGGGACACCATCTTGGATGACGTCATTTAAAGGAACCTTCATTCAGTCGTCGGCCGTCGGATGAAGAGGATGCTCCGCGTCAGGTGTCTTGAAGATGGACCCGCTCTGCTCCGGATGGATGAAGATAGAAGATGCCGTCTGGATGAAGACTTCTGCCCGTCTGGAGGACCTCTTCTGCCCGGCTTCGATGAAGACTTCTGCCCGTCTTGAGGACCACTTCGCCCGGCTTCGTTGGGGACTTCGGCCCGGTTGGGTGAAGACTTCTCAAGGTAAGGTGATCTTCAAGGGGTTAGTGTTAGGTTTTATTAAGGGGGTATTGGGTGGGTTTTAGAGTAGGGTTGGGTGTGTGGGTGGTGGGTTTTAATGTTGGGGGGGTATTGTACTTTTTTTTTACAGGTAAAAGAGCTGATTACTTTGGGGCAATGCCCCGCAAAAAGCCCTTTTAAGGGCTATTTGTAATTTAGTGTAGGGTAGGGCTTTTTTATTTTGGGGGGCTTTTTTATTTTGTTAGGGGGATTACATTAGGTGTAATAAGTTTAAAAATCTTGTAATTATTTTATTATTTTCTGTAATTTAGTGTTGTTTTTTTTTTGTAGTGGAGATGTCACTTTCCATAAAGGAAAGTCATATGAGTTCTGCAATGTAAATGGCTATTTAAAATCAAAACAATCATTAAAATATATATTTTTTAATTTTAATATTATTATTAATTTTTTTTATTACTTTCATTTTTATTGAGAATTAAATTATACAGTCGCATTTATGCAGACTATTCGTTACAATTTTGTTATAAAAAATGTTAAATATTGTCTTACATTTATATATGATATTAGTCTTTTTTTAAGGTTTAACTACAGATAATTTTCAGATAATCACAGTTAAAATTGGTAATAGACATAATAATAAAGGGGAAAAAAAGGAAGGGAAAAAAAAGGAAATGAAAGAAATGTGAAAAAATGTTTGTTGTGCGAGACAAGGACATTTATAGAATGTGGGCAGTCTCCTGGGAGATTTTTTTTGCTGGTTATGTTGTGTGAATAATTAGGTAGATAAAGAATCATACTTGGATTAACTTGTGCAATACATTTAATCATGAATTTTAATATTTTTTATTGTGATATGTCCTAAAGGATGCAATGGCAATTCTGGCTGGATCAATGTAGTGAGAAAGTCCTTCATGGTGATCGGTCTCACAGCTGACCATATATCTATGTGGCACACCATCAGCTTAAGGGCCTGAGCAGTAGTTGGAGATATGGGTTGTTGTCGCAAAAATCCTTCAGGGTCAATCCCATCCTCGCTGCAACTGCAATCCTCGCAAGCTTCTATAGGGTCGGTGTAGTTGTTTCTCATAATTTCATCTCCGAAACATAGAAAGGTATGTGGATAGGCTTCCAAAAACAGCTTCTTCCGAAAGGTGTAGAGATCATGGGGAGCTCCTCCGAATCAGGGGTAGTAAAGCCATGCTCCGTTGGCTGTTGAACAAGATTGAGGATTGTAGTAAATCTCTTTTCAATCTTATAG
This sequence comes from Bombina bombina, assembly GCF_027579735.1. NCBI lineage: Eukaryota > Metazoa > Chordata > Amphibia > Anura > Bombinatoridae > Bombina > Bombina bombina. Next base: position 165,557,291 of record NC_069507.1, read on the forward strand.
AAATCAGTGGCGTCACGACAGGGGGGTAAAGCGGGGCAATTGCCCCTCTTAGTTTATTCTTTACCCTCCCCACCAGCCCCGGCGCTTGTGTGAAGTTTGTGAACAGATATATTTTTTTTAAATTGTTTTACTGAGTGTTTGGGCCAGTGTTTTTTATTTTGAGACTGACTGACTAGTAATATGCGCAGCGCACCTCCCCATTCTCAGTTGGAGGAACCCCCATATACCCCATGGTGCTATTTGCTATGCTAGCCTCCTCCAGTTCCATTTAGCCGGTCATGTAATCCTACACAGGCAGCACAAGAAACATATGACCAGAGACTGGAGAGGAAGAGGGAGGAGCCAGCCAGGAGCTGTGCAGGTCAAGCTAGAGACAAAGCGGGAAGGAGCAGGACCATACAGCAGGCAGCAAAGAAAATGAAAATCTGGGGGTAATTCACACAACAACACTAGGACATGGCTCACTCTGTAACAGGCCCCACCGTCAGACAAAAAACAAACACATTAGCTCTGTGACAGTTTACTAAGAGAATCTGTAAAATGCTGGCTGCTGCACATTCCCCTAAATCCCCTGTCATAACGGCTGACGGCTCACTCTGTAACAGACTCCACGGTCAGACAAAAAACAAACACATTAGCTCTGTGACGGTCTCCTTATACAGCATAACTACTGCATTACCTCTAAACTCAGCTTGTTTCCCCCTCATCTCCTGCTACTTGTGGTTTGTGTATTCGGTGGGTAGATCTAGCATCTGCATTCCACCACATAAGATTGCAGGGACATAGTTATAAAAGTTTAAGTTTCTGTCAGCAGCAACAGGACACTTTAGCTGCATTCCTGCCTGTGAAATCAGACAGGGAAGTGCAGGGGGCTGGGGATTCCAAGTCGACTTCAAATAAGATGTCAGCTTTTTTTTTGCTTTTTTCTTTTGCTGGCGCTGTTTTTTTGTGCCCCTCCATTTGCTTTGTGTATTACTCACTGAACTGCTCAGTTTTAGGCACATGTGACAAGCAGTGTATTACACAATGGCTATTGCTCTCAAGTTGTTGTTTTTTTGTTTGTTTTTTAACTATATTATTATTATTATATGAACTCCACAGTAGCAATTCTCATGCTATAAGTCAGTCCTCTCATACAAGAAATTCCTTTATATTGTGTGTGATATATATATATATATATATATATATATATATATATATATATATATGTATACACACACACCCGTGGGAGGTTGCAGGTATGGCAGGGTAAATAACTAGGTGGTTCGTGGAATATAGTTACATGTATTACTCTAATAGTATAAGGGTGAGTATTTGGTGTGTGTAGTATGAGAGTGGGTGTTGTATGAGGGTGTGTGTGTAGTATGAGTATGTGTCTGTGGTGTGTATGTTGTATAAGGGTGAGTGTGTGGTGTGTGTGTTGTATAAGGGTGAGTATGTGTGTTGTATGAGTGTGAGTGTGTGGTGGTGTGTTGTATTAGGGTGAGTGTATGGTGGGTGTGTGTGTTGTATGATGGTGAGTGTGTGTATTGTATGAGGGTGAGTGTGTGGTGTGTGTTGTATAAGGGTGTGGTGGGTGGGTGTGTTGTATGAGGGTATGTGTGTGTGTGTGTAGTATGAGGGTATGTGTGTAGTATGAGGGTGAGTGTGTGTGTGTGGTATAAGGGTGTGTGTGTGGTGTGTGCGTATGGTATGAGGGTGAGTGTGTGGTGTGTTTGTAGTATGAGGGTGAGTGTGTGGTGTGTGTGTGTGTGTGTGTAGTATGAGGGTGAGTGTGTGATGTGTGTGTAGTATGAGGGTGAGTGTGTGGTTTGTATGTGTGTGAGTGTAGTATGAGGGTGAGTGTGCGTGTGTGTTGTGTGTGTGTGGTATGAAGGTGAGTGTGTGGTGTGTGTGTAGTATGAGGGTGAGTGTGTAGTGTGTGTGTAGTATGAGGGTGAGTGTGTGGTGTGTGTGTGTGTGTGTGTAGTATGAGGGTGAGTGTCTGTGGTGTGTGTGTAGTATGAGGGTATGTGGTGTGTGTGTAGTATGAGGGTGTGTGGTGTATGTGGGTGGTATGAAGGTGTGTGGTTTATGTGTGTTGTATAAGAGTGTGTGTTATTATCTTTTTCAACACTTTGACTACAATCAGGAATAAAGTATGCACACATTTTTAGTCATTGTGCCAAAAATTGCAGTTATCTTGTATATTACTTCAGAAATTTTCAGACTATACATAAAAATGTGTATGTGCACATGTGTGTTTAACTATGTGTGTGTATTTATGTGTGTGTATGTATTTGTGTGTGTGTGTATGTATTTGTGTGTGTGTATGTGTGTGTATGTATTTGTGTGTATGAATGTTTAATGTGTGTATGTAAGTACATGTGTATGTATATGTATGTATAATGTGTGTTTGTGTGTGTGTAACTGTATGTATGTGTGTAACTGTATGTATGTGTGTGTGTGTGACTGTGTATGTATGGATGTGTATGTACTGTAAGTATGTGTGTGTATGTATATATGTATGTATGTGTGTGTATGTATATATGTATGTGTGTGTATTTGTGTGTTGGTGTATGTGTGTGTGTGTATAAGCATGTGTGTGTGTATGCATGTGTGTGTTACTGTGTGTGACTGTGTGTGTATGTATGTGTGTGTGTTTTTATGTGTCTGTGTGTGTATGTATTTTGAAATAGGAAGTGGTGGCTGGCTGTGTAAAATTGGTACATGGAGTATCAGATAGTTACACACACACACGCACACCAACAAACACTCAGGGTCTGTTCATTGGTCTTCATTAGTGACATATTTAACTGTAAGGGAGACAATGGCATCTATTTATCAAGCTGTCAACTTACCTGCATTCGACGGCACCAATACGCTCGCCTAAGATCACCTAACATCGCTGCCGCGGACCTGAATACGTTCTCCAAAAATACCAAAAAAGCTGTCAAAAAGCCACGCACCAAGTACGGAGCGATGAGCAGCAGACTGTTGTTAACTAACAGTCATCGATCTCGCTGCTCTTCGGCTTTTTCCCAGCTTTATTGGTAAACTGTCACTAAACACCCACACTATACTACACTGTTTTACCCCCTAAACCGCCGCTCCCGGAGCCCACCGCAACTCTAATAAATGTATTAACCCCTAAACCACCGCTCACGGAATACGCCACAACTAAAAAAAAAGTGTTTAACCCCTAAACTGCCGCTCCCGGAGCCCACCGCCACCTACATAATATTTATTAACCCCTAATCTGCCCCCCCCCTACACCGCCGCCACTATATTAAATGTATTAACCCCTAAACCTAAATGTCTAACCCTAACACCCTCTATACACACAATAGCAAGGGCACTATGAAGGCAAGCTCCTCAATGGTCTTTATTACTTGAGATACTTTGTGTGTCAGTATCTGTGTATTGTCTATTCGTGAGGAGTGGTGCAAGCATTTAATTCAAGACTTTGTGAACAATTGGGATTAGATTCCCTAGAGAGAAATGCTTGTATAGCACTCTTTGCCCAGACTGATTGTAGAGGCGAGATAAATTTATTTTAAAATATAGCGTTTATTGAATTATTTAAAAGATGGGTGAACACAAACATTTAAAATCACTCTATCATATGTTGCTATAATAAATGAACTGTGCGATCTGTTGATAATTGATCTGGACTTTATAGCGTGAAATAGTTATCAGTACTCACTAGTGCCATCCACCAGTCTTGATTGTGTGGAGTGGTAAATACCAAGTGAATTATATGTATTAATGGTATTTATCTACCGTAGTGTGGTAAAAATGTATTCGATTGCCTAATATTGCAATTGAAGTGGAAATAGATTAATTCAAAATTGTTATCCCTAATTTCAAGGGAAATTTAAAGTGTGTGTGCATTTCCAACACTAGTCATGCCTTTACTTCTAAGAGGTTTGAATAATCATCAGCATATACTCATTATGCTGTATGATGTATTGTATTTGACTGTAATTAGATTGTGCTCAATGTAATATAGATACCACTAGTGGTGGATGGCACTAGTGAGTACTGATAACTATTTCATGCTATAAAGGCCAGATCAATTATCAACAGGTCTCACAGTTCATTTATTATAGCAACATATGATAGAGTGATTTTAAATGTTTGTGTTCACCCATCTTTTAAATAATTCAATAAAAGCTATATTTTAATATAAATGTATCTCGCCTCTACAATCAGTCTGGGCAAAGAGTGCTATACAAGCATTTCTCTCTAGGGCATCTAATCCCAATTGTTCACAAAGTCTAAGCCTAACACCCCCTAACTTAAATATAATTTAAATAAACCTAAATAAATATTCCTATCATTAAATAAATTATTCCTATTTAAAACTAAATACTTACCTATAAAATAAACCATAAGATAGCTACAATATAACTAATAATTACATTGTAGCTAGCTTAAGGTTTATTTTTATTTTACAGGCAAGTTTGTATTTATTTGAACTAGGTAGAATAGTTACTAAATAGTTATTAACTATTTAATAACTACAAAAGTACCTGTAAAATAAAACCTAACCTAAGTTACAATTACACCTAACACTACACTATAATTAAATTAATCCCCTAAATTAACTACAATTAAATAAAATTAAATAAAATTATCTAAAGTACAACCCCCCCTCCACTAAATTACAGAAAATAATACAAAAATTACAAGATTTTTAAACTAATTACACCTAATCTAATCCCCCTAACAAAATAAAAAAGCCCCCCAAAATAAAAAAGCCCTACCTTACACTAAATTACAAATAGCCCTTAAAAGGGTCTTTTGCAGGGCATTGCCCCAAAGTAATCAGCTCTTTTACGTGTAAAACAAAGTACAAATCCCCCCCAACATTAAAACCCACCACCCACACAACCAACCCTACTCTAAAACCCACCCAATACCACCTTAAAAAAAAAAACTAACACTAACCCCTTGAAGATCACCTTACCGGGAGAAGTCTTCACCCAACCGGGCCGAAGTCCTCAACAAAGCTGGGCGAAGTGGTCCTCCAGATGGGCAGAAGTCTTCATCCAAACCGGGAAGAAGAGGTCCTCCATACGGGCAGAAGTCTTCATCCAGACGGCATCTTCTATCTTCATCCATCCGGAGCGGAGCGGCTCCATCTTCAAGACATCCGACGCAGAGCATCCTGTTCATCCGGAGTCTTCTTGTTCTAATCAGCCAATAGAATGCGAGCTCAATCCTATTGGCTGACTGGATCAGCCAATAGGATTGAAGTTCAATCCTATTGGCTGATTGCATCAATCAAAAGGATTTTTCCTACTTTAATTCCGATTGGCTGATAGAATTCTATCAGCCAATCAAAATTGAAGGGACGCTATCTTGGATGACATCACTTAAAGGACCCGTCATTGTTCAAGAAGACTCCTGATGAAGAGGATGCTCCACGTCGGATGTCTTGAAGATGGAGCCGCTCCGCGCCGGATGGATGAAGATAGACGATGCCGTCTGGATGAAGACTTCTGCCCATCTGGAGGACCTCTTCTGCCCGGCTTGGATGAAGACTTCAGCCCGTCTGGAGGACCACTTCGCCCCGCTTCGTTGAGGACTTCGGCCCAGTTGGGTGAAGACTTCTCCCGGTAAGGTGATCTTCAAGGGGTTATTATTAGGTTTTTTAAGGGGGTATTGGGTGGGTTTTAGAGTAGGGTTGGTTGTGTGGGTGGTGGGTTTTAATGTTGGGGGGGGATTTGTACTTTTTTTACAGGTAAAAGAGCTGATTACTTTGGGGCAATGCCCCTATTTGTAATTTAGTGTAGGGTAGGGCTTTTTTTTTTATTTTGGGGGGCTTTTTTATTTTGTTAGGGGGATTAGATTAGGTGTAATTAGTTTAAAAATCTTGTAATTTTTGTATTATTTTCTGTAATTTAGTGGGTTTTTTTTTGTACTTTAGATAATTTTATTTAATTTTATTTAATTGTAGTTAATTTAGGGAATTAATGTAATTATAGGGTAGTGTTAGGTGTAATTGTAACTTAGGTTAGGTTTTATTTTACAGGTAAATTTGTATTTATTTTAGCTAGGTAGTTAGTAAATAGTTAATAACTATTTAGTAACTATTCTACCTAGTTAAAATAAATACAAACTTGCCTGAAAAATAAAAATAAATCCTAAGCTAGATACAATGTAACTATTATTGGGCTCCGGGAGCGGCGGTTTAGGGGTTAATAAGGATATCCCCCTCTAAACTAAAACCCCTAAGTTAGAAATATTAAAAAATCAATTAAAAATAAAAAATAAAAAAAATAAACTGCCAAACCCCAAATAAAATCTAACCCCACTATACATAACACCTAACTCCCCTCTAAACTACCACCCCCTCTAAACTAACCCCACTAAATTACAAAAAAAGCTAAGCAAAAAAAAAAGAAGCAAAGTTACATTAAAAAATAAACTAAAGTATCCAAAATAAAAGGAAATCATTATACTCCTAAACCCTAACACTAAAATAAATGACATTAGCCCGTAACCTCTTAAACACCTCAATGTACCCTGTGCGTTGCTGGATGTTAAGGGTCTGTCTAGTTGTAATAGCGCAGGACTTGACATGGTGGCGAGACTGCACTATTAAAAAACACATCCACATAGAAAGACCAGTGACGTACAGGGTATGTCGCTGGTCATTAAGAGGTTAAAAGGGCCTTTTGTAGGGCATTGCCCTAAAATGATCTTAGCTTTTTATGAAAAATTTTAATCTACATTAAAGAAACCCCCATCCCCTAAAGTAACTAATTGTAACTAAAAAAAACCTAGCCTAAAATATAAAATTAAAATTAACAAATCCTATTAAAAAAAAAAAAAAAACAACAACCCAAAAATCCCCTAATTAACCCTAAAAGTGTTACTCACAGTTGATGGGTTCAGGCACCAGGGGCCCATCTTCACAACGGTGGAGGCAGATTTCCACGGCCTCTTCCACCGCCTCTGCTGGGCAATGTTCTTCAATGCCAGGGCCCTCATCATCCAAGGTCCAGGCACCGGGGGCCCATCTTCGCGGCAGCAGAGTTGGACTTCCGTGGCCTCTTCTGCGTCCCATGCTCCGCAATCTTCTATTCTTTGTCTATCATCGGAGAACCCTCCTCTTCCTGGGGTCACCTCCGCACACTGAAATCCTGAAATCGTGGAACCTCAATATATAGGGGTACACTTAATTCCAATTGACTGATTTCAAATGAGTCAATTCCTATTGGTAAATTTGAATCTGCCAATAGTAAGAACTTTTTTCATTTTAAATTCTAATCATGCGATAGAAAAGGATAATTAGAATTTAAATTTAAAAAAGTTCTTGCTATTGGCTGATTCAAATCAGCCAATAGGGACTGACTGCTTTGAAATCAGCCACTTGGAATTAAGTGGTACCCCTATATATTGGAGTTCCACGCTTCCGGGATTTCAGTGTGAGGCTGCAAACGCATCAAGAAGAGGGATCCCCGATGAAAGCAAGCATGCAGTTCTGTAGACCTATAATATTAATGATACTGTCTTTAATTAGAAATAATAAACACAACAAGAAACATTAATTACATTTTTATTTATATGCAAATATTTAAGCGAAGGCTTACATAAGAGAGCCTGCAGCCAATAGTTAAGAATCAGTGGTCAGCAGACAGCTGCTTCCTAACCTGCTCACCAGCTCTCAGCTGGCGGACTAGCATCACCCTGGACAAGTCCGACCGGGGTGATTGACAGCCTCTGCTGGCATGCGATTGGCTGAACGCTAGCAAGGGGTGGCATTGCACTAGCAGTTGCTGGTGCAATGATAAATGTGGGCAGTGTATTGCTGCCCACTGGCTGCGATACCGGGCGGACAGGTTCAGTGTAGAGTAAACCTTGTTCACCCGGTGCTTCTTAAATATCGGCCAATGCATTCTACATAACAATGCATCATTTAAATATTGAATATGATGTGTAGGGCCTTAGTTTCTACAGTTTAGTTTTAGGTTATGGCAGATTAGGGGTCAATGTTTAAATTTTATGTATAGTCATGTTCAATGCTTGTTGTTCAAAGTATTGTAGATATCGTAAAGAGGATTTAATGATTGCTTAATATTATTTTAAACATAAAGATATATTTTCAAATTTATATTTGTTTAAAATAATAGCAAACAACCATTAAATCCCTTTTAAGATATCTCCAATACTTTAAATAATCTACCTATAAACATGGCACTGCATATTTTGTCATGGAGAAAATGTAAACACCAGAGCACCGGCAAAACCTCTCTGGCCTATCCGGGCTCCTGGAACTCAGCACTGGACCGGCAATGAGCCTCGGTCCGCTGCTACTTAAAAGGGGTGTCAATCGAGTAGGGTTCAAGGAATCAAGTCAGTCTTTTAGTATTTTGTTGGCAATTTGATGAGGCACCTAGGGATACCACTTATTTGGAGGTGTTACCTTCTGGAATAAGGAACCAGGTTTGAAGTGTCCTTCAATGTTTTGAATTTTGTGCACGCAAGAGCAACATTATTATAGTTTCAATCTGAGCCTTTACATCTGTGTATATAATGAGCTAGATATAGTATAGTGACTGCTAAGCAAATCTAAACTACACTATTTTACCCCTAGTTGTTAATATAAATGAGTAAAACTTGGATTTAAAATAAAACATATAAATTAATTAAAACTATGGATGCATAGTATAAATGTTATGTTGTATAAGCTATATAAAACAGTTATAAATACCTCTCAGTATTCCATGAAGTTCAGCTGAAGTTGTAGTTAGTATTTACTGAATCCCAATAGCAACTGAAGTCAGTATTCACTGTAGGTTATCAGCAACTTAAGTAATGAAATGTAGCAGGTGTGAGAAGAAGTCTTTATGATGGCTTTGTGATGTCATAGTAATGACTGTGACTCACCCAAGCCTAGCTATACACCAACCCATACTATTGTGCAGAATGTATATATGGGTGTATATGTATATGTGTATATATGTTTTTTTTTTTTTTTGTTTGTTTCAAAAGAGCTTTATTGATTGAATCTTAGGTTTACAATATTCACAATAGAAAAGAAAGACAAAAAAATAAACTCACATTAACAATGGAGATCATAAGGTTATGTAAACCTGTGTATCATTTGTTACAATGCTCTCTTTTTCTTTTTTGTTTTATACAATTTTCTAACTTTTTTCATAATGTCCGATTTTCAAAATCTTCAAAATCTATAGTGTTCATAGACTAAATATTTAATGATGTAAACAATGTTAACTTGGCTACAGTCTCATCAAATGAGTACAAAAGAGTAAGGAGACTAAAGAGGAAGGGAGAAAAGAGAGAGAGAAAAAAAAAAAAAAAAAAGGAGGGGGGCATTTTATATGGTACCGTTCCAAATTGACAGGATCATCTCGTGTACATGCAGTTTCTCAGTTTTACTGAAAGTAAACTTTGACCCTGTATCTCACAGTCTGCAGACACATTTCAGCCAATCAGCAGCAGACACTCCCTCCCAGACCCTCCCAGCTCCTGGGCAGCAGCCATTTTAGATTCATTATGATCCTGCATTCTTAGTGAGAGGAGGGATAGTGCTGCTGCTGGTGATTTTATAGGGAAATTGATAGCTAGGCTAGTGTATTCAGTGTCCACTACAGTCCTGAAGGACTCATCTGATCTCTGCTGTAAGGACAGCACCCCAAAAAGCCCTTTTTAGGGCTAGAACTTCAGCCCAAAAAGCCCTTTTTGGGGCTATAACTTCAGTCGTTTTTTTTTTTTTTTGTAATCTAATTGCATTTGCCTGCCTGTCAGCCTGTGTGTGAGGCTCACAGCATATACTGTGCCTACTTGCTCACTGCCACCACTCATATCTGGTGTAACATTAGTGTAATTTTTTTTAAAAAAAACTTTTTCATCAGTTTGCTAGTGTAATCTAATTTCATTTTCCATCAGGCCTGTGTGTCAGGCACACAGCATATACTGTGCCTAATTGCTCTGTTTTCCACCACTCATATCTGGTGTAACATTAGTGTAATTTTTTTTAAAGAAAACTTTTACATCAGTCTGATAATGTAATCTAATTTCAGTTGCCAGGCCAACCTGCCACTGCCAGCCTCAGTGCCACCACTCATATCTGGTGTAACATTAGTGTAAATTAAAAAAAAAAAAAAAAACTTTTACATCAGTCTGCTAGTGTTATTTAATTTTCTTTGCCAGGCCAGCCTGCCAGTGCCACTAGTGCCAGCCTGTGTGTCAGGCTCCCAGCATATACTGTGCCTACTTCCATCCTCAGTGCCACCACTCATATCTATTGTAACATTAGTGTAACTTTTTAAAAAAAAAACTTTTACATCAGTCTGCTAGTGTTATTTAAATTTAGTTGCCAGGCCAGCCTGCCACTAGTGCCAGCCTGTGTGTCAGGCTCGCAGCATATACTGTGCCTACTTCCATCCTCAGTGCCACCACTCATATCTGATGTAACATTAGTGTAACTTTTTAAAAAAAAAACTTTTACATCAGTCTGCTAGTGTTATTTAATTTTAGTTGCCAGGCCAGCCTGCCACTAGTGCCAGTCTGTGTGTCAGGCTCCCAGCATATACTGTGCCTACTTCCATCCTCAGTGCCACCACTCATATCTGTTGTAACATTAGTGTAACTTTTTTTAAAAAAAAACTTTTACATCAGTCTGCTAGTGTTATTTAATTTTAGTTGCCAGGCCAGCCTGCCACTAGTGCCAGCCTGTGTGTCAGGCTCCCAGCATATACTGTGCCTACTTCCATCCTCAGTGCCACCACTCATATCTGTTGTAACATTTGTGTAATTTAAAAAAAAAAAACTTTTACATCAGTCTGCTAGTGTTATTTAATTGCAGTTGCCTGCCTGCCAGCGTGTGTTCCAGGCCCACTTTCCAACTAGTGCCACCAATCATATTTGTTATAACAGTAGTGTAAATATTTAAAAAAAAAACATTTTTGACTGTGAAACATCAGTCTGTTAGTGTAATCTAATTGAAGTTGCCTGCCTGCCAGCGTGTATGCCAGGCCCACTTGCCAAGTTAGTGGCACCACTCATATTTGTTGTAACAGTAGTGTAAATATTTAAAAAAAACTTTTTTGACTGTGAAACATCAGTCTGCTAGTGCAATCGAATTGCAGTTGCCTGCCTGCTAGCGTGTGTGCCAGGCCCACTTGCCAAGTTAGTGGCACCACTCATATTTGTTATAACAGTATTGTAAATATTTAAAAAAAAACGTTTTTGACTGTGAAACATCAGTCAGCTAGTGTAATCTAATTGCAGTTGCCTGCCTGCCTGCCTGCCTGCCAGCGTGTGTGCCAGGCCCACTTGCCAACTAGTGCCACCAATCATATTTGTTATAACAGTAGTGTAAATATTTAAAAAAAAAACTTTTTTGACTGTGAAACATCAGTCTGCTATTGTAATCTAATTGCAGTTGCCTGCCTGCCAGCATGTGTGCCAGGCCCACTTGCCAACTAGTGCCACCAATCATATTTGTTATAACAGTATTGTAAATATTTTTTTAAAAAACTTTTTTGACTGTGAAACATCAGTCTGCTATTGTAATCTAATTGAAGTTGCCTGCCTGCCAGCGTGTGTGCCAGGCCCACTTGCCAAGTTAGTGGCACCACTCATATTTGTTGTAACAGTAGTGTAAATATTTAAAAAAAAACTTTTTTGACTGTGAAACATCAGTCTGCTAGTGCAATCTAATTGCAGTTGCCTGCCTGCCAGCGTGTGTGCCAGGCCCACTTGTCAACTAGTGACAACAATCATATTTGTTATAACAGTATTGTAAATATTTAAAAAAAATCTTTTTTGACTGTGAAACATCAGTCAGCTAGTGTAATCTAATTGCAGTTGCCTGCCTGCCAGCATGTGTGCCAGGCCCACTTGCCAACTAGTGCCAACAATCATATTTGTTATAACAGTATTGTAAATATTTAAAAAAAAAACTTTTTTGACTGTGAAACATCAGTCTGCTATTGTAATCTAATTGAAGTTGCCTGCCTGCCAGCATGTGTGCCAGGCCCACTTGCCAAGTTAGTGGCACCACTCATATTTGTTGTAACAGTAGTTTAAATATTTAAAAACATTTTTGACTGTGAAACATCAGTCTGCTTTTTTTTGTGTCAGGCTCACAGCGTATACTGTGCCCACTTGCCTAGTGCCACCACTCATATCTTGTTTAATAGTAGTGTAAGTGTATATTTAAAAAAAAAAAACTTTTTGGATAGTGAAACATCCGTCTTCTTTTTTGTGTCAGGCTCACAGCGTATACTGTGCTCACTTGCCCAGTGGCACCACTCATATTTTGTTTAATAGTAGTGTAAGTCTACATTTAAAAAAAAAAAAAATGACAGGCAGAGGCAGGCCACCCTGCAGGTGCCGTCGTGGTCGTGGTGCTGTGATTACCTTTGACCCTACAATAATGCCACCAATCATATTTGTTATAACAGTATTGTAAATATTTAAAAAAAAATGTTTTTGACTGTGAAACATCAGTCAGCTAGTGTAATCTAATTGCAGTTGCCTGCCAGCGTGTGTGCCAGGCCCACTTGCCAACTAGTGCCACCAATCATATTTGTTATAACAGTAGTGTAAATATTTAAAAAAAAAACTTTTTTGACTGTGAAACATCAGTCTGCTATTGTAATCTAATTGCAGTTGCCTGCCTGCCAGCATGTGTGCCAGGCCCACTTGCCAACTAGTGCCACCAATCATATTTGTTATAACAGTATTGTAAATATTTTTTTTAAAAAACTTTTTTGACTGTGAAACATCAGTCTGCTATTGTAATCTAATTGAAGTTGCCTGCCTGCCAGCGTGTGTGCCAGGCCCACTTGCCAAGTTAGTGGCACCACTCATATTTGTTGTAACAGTAGTGTAAATATTTTAAAAAAAAACTTTTTTGACTGTGAAACATCAGTCTGCAAGTGCAATCTAATTGCAGTTGCCTGCCTGCCAGCGTGTGTGCCAGGCCCACTTGTCAACTAGTGCCAACAATCATATTTGTTATAACAGTATTGTAAATATTTAAAAAAAAACTTTTTTGACTGTGAAACATCAGTCAGCTAGTGTAATCTAATTGCAGTTGCCTGCCTGCCAGCATGTGTGCCAGGCCCACTTGCCAACTAGTGCCAACAATCATATTTGTTATAACAGTATTGTAAATATTTAAAAAAAAAACTTTTTTGACTGTGAAACATCAGTCTGCTATTGTAATCTAATTGAAGTTGCCTGCCTGCCAGCATGTGTGCCAGGCCCACTTGCCAAGTTAGTGGCACCACTCATATTTGTTGTAACAGTAGTTTAAATATTTAAAAACATTTTTGACTGTGAAACATCAGTCTGCTTTTTTTTGTGTCAGGCTCACAGCGTATACTGTGCCCACTTGCCTAGTGCCACCACTCATATCTTGTTTAATAGTAGTGTAAGTGTATATTTAAAAAAAAAAAACTTTTTGGATAGTGAAACATCCGTCTTCTTTTTTGTGTCAGGCTCACAGCGTATACTGTGCCCACTTGCTTAGTGGCACCACTCATATTTTGTTTAATAGTAGTGTAAGTCTACATTTAAAAAAAAAAAATGACAGGCAGAGGCAGGCCACCCTGCAGGTGCCGTCGTGGTCGTGGTGCTGTGATTCCCTTTGACCCTACAATAATGCCCAGTGTTCAGAGGCCACGTGCCATGAACGCGAAAAGTTCTGAGGAGGACCTAGTTGAATGGCTAACACAGGACACCCAATCTTCTACAGCTTCGGCTCCTAACCTTGACGCACCATCCACCTCCAGCTTAGCTTCGGGCACCTCTCAAGTGACCAGTGCCACTCGCCCACCTGCCGCCACCACCAACACTAGCACCACAGCCGCTTCACTTGATCTGTCAGAGGAGTTATTGACACATCAGTTGGAAGAAATGAGTGATGCACAACCATCATTGACAGAGGATGTAGATAACAGTGATATGTCTCAGTCAGGCAGCATTACAGACATGGACGTACGGTGTGATGATGATGGTGATGTTGTACCTGCTGCTGCTTCCTTTGTTGATTTGTCAGATACAAGTGAAGCGGTTGATGATGATGCGTCCGTGGATGTCACGTGGGTGCCCGCTAGAAGAGAAGAAGAAGAGGGGGAAAGTTCAGATGGGGAGATAGAGAGGAGGAGGAGGAGACGAGTTGGAAGCAGGGGGAAGTCGTCGCAAGGAGATAGTGGCACAGTCAGACAGCATGCATCGGCACCCGGGGTCAGCCAGACAGCACACCAATCAACGCATGCTGTTGCCACCACCAGAATGCCGTCATCGCAGAGCTCAGCAGTGTGGCATTTTTTGTGTGTGTCTGCCTCTGACAACAGCGATGCCATTTGCAACCTGTGCCAAAAGAAACTGAGTTGTGGGAAGTCCAACACCCACCTAGGTACAACTGCTTTGCGAAGGCACATGGTCTCACATCACAAACGCCAATGGGATGAACACATGAGTTGAAGCAGCACACAAACTCAAAGCCGCCATCCTCCTCCTGGTCCAGCATCTTCAGCCACGTCAACCACTGCTGTCCTCCTTGCCCCCTCTCAAACATCCGCCACTCAGTCTCTCTTACGTAGCAGTTCCTGGTCATCTGCCCACAGTCAGGTGTCTGTCAAGGACATGTTTGAGTGTAAGAAGCCAATTTCCCAAAGTCACCCCCTTGCCCGGTGTCTGACAGCTGGCTTGTCTGAACTCTTAGCCCGACAGCTTTTACCATACAAGCTGGTGGAGTCTGAGGCGTTCAAAAAATTTGTAGCTATTGCTTGGGACACCGCAGTGGAAGGTACCCGGCCGAAATTTCTTTTCACAAAAGGCAATCCCCAACCTGTACTAGATTGTGCGAAAGGAAGTAATGGCATGTCTGGCACACAGCGAGGGGCAAGGGTCCATCTGACCACTGATAGCTGGTCTGCAAAGCATGGTCAGGGCAGGTATATCACCTACACTGCGCATTGGGTAAACCTGCTGACGGCTGACAAGCATGGAATGCGTGGCTCTGCAGAGGAGTTGGTGACACCGCCACGACTTGCAGGCAGGCCTGCTGCTACCTCCTCTAGTCCTCCTACTCCATCCTCTTCCATAACCTCTTCCTCGGCTGAGTCCTCTTCTGCTGCTGTGTCTTGCTCCACATTAAGGGCACCCCCCCAGCTCCCCAGGTACTATTCAACATCCCGGATATGGCAGTGTCACG
This sequence comes from Bombina bombina, assembly GCF_027579735.1. NCBI lineage: Eukaryota > Metazoa > Chordata > Amphibia > Anura > Bombinatoridae > Bombina > Bombina bombina. The sequence continues at coordinate 165,572,478 of NC_069507.1, forward strand.
CCGTCTTGGGGTTGACTTGCCTGAAAGCAGAGAGTCACACCACACCAGCACTCCTGTCTGCCCTGAACGCACAGGTGGATCAGTGGCTGACTCCGCACCAACTGGAGATTGGCAAAGTTGTTTCTGACAATGGAAGTAATTTGGTGGCGGCATTGAAATTGGGCAAGTTGACACATGTGCCATGCATGGCACATGTGTGTAATCTGATTGTACAACGCTTTGTGCATAAGTACCCAGGCTTACAGGATGTCCTGAAGCCGGCCAGGAAGGTGTGTGGCCATTTCAGGCGTTCCTACACGGCCATGGCGCACTTGTCAGATATCCAGCGGCAAAACAACCTGCCAGTGAGGCGCTTGATTTGCGACAGCCCGACACGTTAGAATTCAACACTCCTAATGTTCGACCGCCTGCTCCAACAAGAAAAAGCTGTTAATGAGTATTTGTATGACCGGGGTGCTAGGACAGCCTCTGGGGAGCTGGGGATTTTTTTGCCACGTTACTGGACGCTCATGCGCAATGCCTGTAGGCTCATTCGTCCTTTTGAGGAGGTGACAAACCTAGTCAGTCGCACCGAAGGCATCAGCAACATCATACCATTTGTTTTCTTCCTGGAGCGTGCCCTGCAAAGAGTGCTGGATCAGGCCATAGATGAGCGTGAAGAGGAAGAGTTGTGGTCTCCATCACCACCAGAAACAGCCTTATCAGCATCGCTTGCTGGACCAGGAAGAGGATTGTGAGGAAGAGGAGTCAGAGGAGGAATGTGGCTTTGAGGAGGAGGAGGAGGAAGACCAAGCACAACAGGCATCCCAGGGTGCTCATTGTTGTCACCTATCTGGTACCCGTGGTGTTGTACGTGGCTAGGGGGAAGAAGATACCTTCAGTGAGATCAGTGAGGACGAGGAACGGGACATGAGTAGCTCGGCATCCAACCTTGTGCAAATGGGGTCTTTTATGCTGTCGTGCCTGTTGAGTACGAACTGTACTGGGTGTCCACGCTACTAGACCCCCGGTATAAGCATAAAGTGACTGAAATGTTACCGAATTCCCACAAGTTGGAAAGGATGGAGCAGTTCAAAAATAAATTAAAAAGTATGCTTTACACAGCGTATAAGGGTGATGTCACAGCACAACGGGAATCTAACAGGGGAAGAGATGAAAGTAATCCTCCTCCACCTCCCACGACCACGCCGGCAAGGACAGGACGCTTTCCAGACGTGTTGTTGATGGAGGACATGCAGACCTTTTTAACTCCTATGCATTGCCACAGCCCTTCGGGATCAAGCCTCAGAGAAGGACTCAACCGACAGGTAGCAGACTACTTCGCATTAACTGCGGATCTTGACACTCTGAGGAGCGATGGACCCCTTGACTACTGGGTGTGCAGGCTTGACCTGTGGCCTGAGCTATCCCAATTTGCAATCGAACTTCTGGCCTGCCCCGCTTCAAGTGTCCTGTCAGAAAGGACCTTCAGTGCAGCAGGAGGTATTGTCACTGAGAAGAGAAGTCGCCTAGGTCAAAAAAGTCTTGATTATCTCACCTTTATTAAAATGAATGAGGCATGGATCCCAAAGGGACTGACATTGTGCGATACATTTGAGTAAAAAAGGCCTGATGAGATGAGCTGCCTTGGGCTACAAATGGTACACACGCTGCTGTATTTTATCTTCGAATGCCGGATGACTTGCGTGACTTATCCGCCAACAACTAGGGTTCAAGCCGCAATGTTTTAGGGCACTTTCTAACTGTCAAACAAACATCAATTTTTCTGGCCGCTGCTACAGCAGCGTCTGCAACAATAGCTAATTTTTCTGGTATTTGTACATGTCTAATTTTTCTAGCCTCTGGTGCTGCACTGTGGCTACAAAACCCAAACCAAAAAAAAGGCACATAACAGGGATTAAACTGTTAAGAATAGTACTACTTAACACACCACTCATATCTGGTGGCACAGTAGATTGCACACGCAGTGCCCCAAATTTGAAGTAGGAGGACCGACCAAGCATCTTTTTCCATCTCCCAGTTCCTAAAAATTATCTCCAGGTTCCTAAAAACGATGCCATACCTGTACTCGATTGTGCAAAAGGAAGTCATGGCATATTAGGGGTCTTTCATGCTGTCGTGCCTGTTGAGGGTCGGGGACCCTCGTATAAAAAGGCTGAAGGAGAACGACCTGTACTGGGTGTCCAAGCATCTTTTTCCATCTCTCGGTTCCTAAAAATTATCTCCGGGTTCCTAAAAACGATGCCATACCTGTACTCGATTGTGCAAAAGGAAGTCATGGCATATGGGGTCTTTCATGCTGTCGTGCCTGTTGAGGGTCGAGGACCCTCGTATAAAAAGGCTGAAGGAGAACGACCTGTACTGGGTGTCAAAGCATCTTTTTCCATCTCCCGGTTCCTAAAAATAATCTCCGGGTTCCTAAAATCGATGCCATATCTGTACTCGATTGTACAAAAGTAAGTCATGGCAGATGGGGTCTTTCATGCTTTCGTGCCTGTTTATGGTCGGGGACCCTCGTATAAAAAGGCTGAAGGAGAACGACCTGTACTGGGTGTCCAAGCATCTTTTTCCATCTCCCGGTTCCTAAAAATTATCTCCGGGTTCCTAAAATCGATGCCATACCTGTACTCGATTATGCAAAAGTAAGTCATGGCAGATGGGGTCTTTCATGCTTTCGTGCCTGTTTAGGGTCGGGGACCTCCGTATAAAAAGGCTGAAGGAGAACGACCTGTACTGGGTGTCCAAGCATCTTTTTCCATCTCCCGGTTCCTAAAAATTATCTCCGGGTTCCTAAAATCGATGCCATACCTGTACTCGATTGTGCAAAAGTAAGTCATGGCATATGGGGTCTTTCATGCTGTCGTGCCTGTTGAGGGTCGGTGACCGCGTATAAAAAGGCTGAAGGAGAACCACCTGTACTGGGTGTCCAAGCATCTTTTTCCATCTCCAGGTTACGAAAATCCATGCCATATACACGTCCCCTGGCACCGCAACTGCCTCTGGGAACCTTACCATGGGTCCCAAACGCATGTCTTATTGTAATTCTCTGTCAGGGAAAATATAAATCTATCAAATCTATCTATTTATCTATCGAATCTATCTAACTATCAATCGTATCTATCAAATATATATTGCATCTATTGATCTATGTAATTCGTATCTATCAAATGTATATTGCATCTATTGATCTTTGTAATTCGTATCTATCAAATGTATATTGCATCTTTTGATCTATGTAATTCGTATCTATCAAATGTATATTGCATCTTTTGATCTATGTAATTTGTATCTATCAAATGTATATTGCATCTTTTGATCTATGTAATTTGTATCTATCAAATGTATATTGCATCTATTGACCTATGTAATTCGTATCTATCAAATGTTTATTACATCTTTTGATCTATGTAATTCGTATCTATCAAATGTATATTGCATCTATTGATCTATGTAATTCGTATCTATCAAATGTATATTGCATCTTTTGATCTATGTAATGCGTATCTATCAAATGTATTTTGCGTCTTTTGATCTATGTAATTCGTATCTATCAAATGTATATTGTATCTTTTGATCTATGTAATTCGTATCTATCAAATGTATATTGCATCTATTGATCTATGTAATTCGTATCTATCATATGTATATTGCATCTATTGATCTATGTAATTCGTATCTATCAAATGTATATTGCATCTATTGATCTATGTAATTCGTATCTATCAAATGTATATTGCATCTATTGATCTATGTAATTCGTATCTATCAAATGTATATTGCATCTTTTGATCTATGTAATTCGTATCTATCAAATATATATTGCATCTTTTGATCTATGTAATTCGTATCTATCAAATGTATATTGCATCTATTGATCTATGTAATCTATGTATCTATCTATCAAATCTATCTATCTCGTGGTTGTGCAAATGGACTGTTTGCGGTTGTTTGCGGTGCGTTACACAGGGAGTTTAGTCTGTCACTGTGAAGCGGGCGTAACCCTTACACTACCTGATCGATACAACATCATACCTGATGTTTTAAAGCACGTTATTCCAAACAATTTAGGAATGTTAGGTGATTTAGGCCCTTTATGGCTTAAAACCAGACTCTGCATCAACTATGTAATATCCCGCGGGAGTTTTGCCATGGATCCCCCTCCGGCATGCCACTGTCCAGGTGTTAGTCCCCTTGAAACAACTTTTCCATCACTATTGTGGCCAGAAAGAGTCCCTGTGGGTTTTAAAGTTCACCTGCCTATTGAAGTCAATGGCGGTTCGCCCAGTTTGCCAGTTCGCGAACATTAGCGGAAGTTCGAGTCCGCCGTTCGCGAACCGAAATTTTTAGGTTCGCGACATCACTATCTGTAAACACAAACCCCCTATCTTCACAATAAGCAAAGAACTTATCTACTCATCTGAGGTGGGCTTGTCCATGGGAACTACAGGTCTGGTTGTTTCTCCTCTTGGTGAGTGGTGTGAGGCAAGATCAGCGCTTCCCGGGAGATCCAGATCTTTATAGAAGAGTTGGGGGTTAGTTCCCGGCCTTTAGATAACTGTTTTATTGTTGTGAGTCACGATGATTGAAACTGGGAAACCCCATCAGTATTGCATTTTGTTCTTTCGTAGATGAGATGTTATATGAGAAAGTTCTCGACGTTTCTGCAGTGTGACCGGTGATAGATCCGTGAAGATCTGTATTTCTTTCCCCACGTGTGAAATAGGGTGTTTGGCTCTTGCACTTTTGAGAATGTCCTCTTTATCTTTGAAACTTAAAAATTTCACAATGATGTCTCTGGGTGGAGCCTTCGGAGGTGGTTTGGGCCTAAGTGCCCTATGGGCTCTTTCAATTGGGATTTCATTAGCTGTGGGAGCATCTTTTATCACCCTGAAAAGAGCCTGTAGGTAGCCTTCTATTGCAGGAGGGTGAACAGATTCTGAGATACCCCTGAACCTGAGGTTGTTGCGTCTGCAACGATTGTCCAGATCCTCCATTTTATCGGTTAAATAAAAAATTTGTTCTGATTGACTCTGTATTTCTTCTGTATTGTGTTTTACATTTTCTGTAATGGATCCATGTTGTTCCTCTATTTTCAGAACCCTATGATCTAATGCACTTATGTCCTTCCTGAGGTCCCCAAAAAGAGTTCTCATCTCCCTAAGCACACCCTGTATATCTTCTTTTGAAGACAAATGCTGAATGTCATTTTTGGTGATGTAGGGAGTCTGTGAAGTGTCAGCTTGGATAACCTGTGCTGTTGTGTTAACTTGTTTATTGGCCATGTTTTCCCCAGTGATTTCAGACCTGGGTTCAATTGGTTTTAGGTATTGGCTGAGGGGGTTGGAGGAACCAGATTTCCCTGTTTTATTCTGTCTCTTACAAGGCATCACCTAGGGTTAGACTACTTGGGGGAAATAATACTGAGGTATGCTTGGTAGTATAGTCTGCTTCCTTTATGTGGCGCCTCCAGGAGAAGAAAATTGATATTTTAAAGCCCTTATTAACACTGCTAGTGCTTCAGGACGATAGGTGTCTTAGATATATATAATGAAACTTGGTGCCGGTATTACCAGAATATATAGTATAAGCTACTCGTTTAAGCAGGAAATTTTATTGCCCGCGTGTGAGCTGGGCCTGTGATGCGGTGTGCTCTACTATTCTGGGGCCTTGGATATCAGTACTAGCCCTAAAGCTCACACTGGATCTATATGTGTGTTTGTAGGCTACCAAGCCAGCCACGGAGGCTCTATAATCTAGCCGTATGTGTTGACCCCTGATCCCACACTAAGGGCTAGTCATATGGGTAGTCTGAATTTTATATTTGGAGCGGTAGTCCCACTATGTATGCTCCCTCTGTGACTGTGACGCCTCTGTGATTGTACCTTTGCTGTTGGTTGTCAGCTTAACCCTCCGGTCTTACAGAGCAGCCTTCCGGTAGAGGAGTGAAGTGGGTCTGTGGTGGCTCTCACTGAGGGCTAAGTGTGGTGCGTCTCTCCTGCAGGGAGTATGCAGTTTCCCCTAACGTGACCAGCACCGTACCGGGTCTTTTTTTTAAAGTTGGGTGTTAAGTCCCGATCGCATCTCCTCCTGGCTCCTATTAAAAATTGATGATGTGAGGGTTGATTTTAAGTTTAGGCTGTTTTTGCTGGCATGGGAGGTAGGAGCCCTTTCAGTGTGCGGCCATCTCCCTGCCTGGCCAGACTCCGCCCCCATTTATATGTATTTTTATATATATATATATATATATATATATAATGCAAACTACACAATAAACTGCTATACACACACATCACAAAACAATATGCAAGAACTCCAAAAACACTACACAGTACACACAACATACACAATATTAACCACATGCACACTCACACTATACAAACCATCACACACAATCACATATATATCAAATACACTATATAAAAGATTATACACAAAAAAAACATCAAAACTCATACATACTACATGCCACACACACACTATACACAGACCCACATCACAAGCATACACTGCGCAAACACTACCCACACATAAGTGTACACTGCACAAATCCCCACTACCAAATACTTCTTAAACTCACACACGCACTACATAAACATTACTCACACTACCCTTAAACACCGCATAAGTTAACAATCACTGCATATACTAAACAAAAACTACCAAACTTCCTCAAACTAGACTCTTACAAAAATTCTACACACATGCACAAACACACACTACAGAAACATCACACACACCACACAAAAACTATACACATTCATGAACACACACCACTTAAACACTAAACACACTTCTTCTTAAACACACAACACTACACACACACTAAACACTACACAAATACCTCACATACATTTTACACAAACAATGTACAAACATTACGCACTCTAAAAAAACAACACACACTTATTCATACACACACACTACAATTGCAAATCATGCACAAACACACACCACTTAAACACTAAACACACTTCTTCTTAAACACACTACACAGATCCCATGATGTACACAAAGGGGCCTATTTATTAAAGGTCTTGCGGACCTGATCCGACAGTGCGGATCAGGTCTGCAAGACCTCGCTGAATGCGGAGAGCAATATGCTCTCCGCATTTAACATTGCACCAGCAGTTCACAAGAGCTGCTGGTGCAACGCCGCCCCCTGCTGACTCACGGCCAATCAGCCGCCAATAGGGAGGTGATTTCCGGCGATTCCTGTCCGCCTCATCAGAGCAGGCGGACAGGGTTATGGAGCAGCGGTCTTTAGACCGCTGCTTCATAACTGGTGTTTCTGGCGAGTCTGAAGACTTGCCAGAAACACGAGCCCACAAGCTCCGTTCAGAGCTTGATAAATGGGCCCCAAATACTCTACAGAAACATCACATATGAATAAAAATACTACACATACAGACACTCACATACTGCCTTCACTGCCTACACACACTGCAAACACTACTCACACTATACACATATATGAGGTACTTAAACACTACACACACACTAAACACTACACACTACACAAATTCCTCACATACATTCTACACAAACAATGTACAAATATTACGCACTCTAAAAAAACACACACATATACATACACACACACTACAAATGTAGAACATGCACACACACACACACACATTTTAAATTAAAACGAGAAAATTCATGGACAAAAAAAATAAATGAATGCAAATGTAAAAATAGTAGTAAATAATAGGTTTATAACTATATACATGGTTAAAACCTATTAAATATTAATATTGCATAAATATGCTTTTACCCACACACATACATACACACAATACACATACATACATACTCACACACACACACACACATACACATACATACACAAACACACACACACCTATTAAATATGAATATTGTATAAATATGCAATACATACACATACATACACAAACACACACCTATTAAATATGAATATTGCATAAATATGCAATACATACACATACATACACAAACACACACACACACACACACACCTTTTAAATATGAATATTGCATAAATATGCAATATATTTACATACATACACAAACACACACATACACACCTTTTAAATATGAATATTACCTAAATATACTTTTACACACACACACACATACACATACACACAGACTCACAAACATACACACACACATAGACATACATACAGTTATGACATTTTGGGAAGTCTCCCTAAGTGTGATGCGGGAATCCAGACGTGGACCCGTTGCTCAGTGTGCCTAGAGGGATGTGGCTGCACCTCACTGACGGGGCCCACAATAGGCCGAAACGTACGTCTGGGGTTTTGCTGTTTCTCTCGTTCAGAGAGGAATTGCCTGGTATTTCGGGGCTGGACTGTACTGTGAAGTCGGGATCAGACTGATATGCTTCAGGAAAGTTTTTCTCTGTGAAAGGCACATGTTGAGCAAAAAGAGGCTGCTTCTTGGGTGGTAACTAGCCATAGAACAAGCTATTATGCTATTGTTCGTTTCCAGGTTGAGCGCTTCTCTCTTTTTATTTATGCAAGTTATGACATTTTGGGAAGTCTCCCTAAGTGTGATGCGGGAATCCAGACGTGGACCCGTTGCTCAGTGTGCCTAGAGGGATGTGGCTGCACCTCACTGACGGGGCCCACAATAGGCCGAAACGTACGTCTGGGGTTTTGCTGTTTCTCTCGTTCAGAGAGCAATTGCCTGGTATTTCGGGGCTGGACTGTACTGTGAAGTCGGGATCAGACTGATATGCTTCAGGAAAGTTTTTCTCTGTGAAAGGCACATGTTGAGCAAAAAGAGGCTGCTTCTTGGGTGGTAACTAGCCATAGAACAAGCTATTATGCTATTGTTCGTTTCCAGGTTGAGCGTTTCTCTCTTTTTATTTATGCAAGTTATGACATTTTGGGAAGTCTCCCTAAGTGTGATGCGGGAATCCAGACGTGGACCCGTTGCTCAGTGTGCCTAGAGGGATGTGGCTGCACCTCACTGACGGGGCCCACAATAGGCCGAAACGTACGTCTGGGGTTTTGCTGTTTCTCTCGTTCAGAGAGGAATTGCCTGGTATTTCGGGGCTGGACTGTACTGTGAAGTCGGGATCAGACTGATATGCTTCAGGAAAGTTTTTCTCTGTGAAAGGCACATATTGAGCAAAAAGAGGCTGCTTCTAGGGTGGTAACTAGCCATAGAACAAGCTATTATGCTATTGTTCGTTTCCAGGTTGAGCGCTTCTCTCTTTTTATTTATGCAAGTTATGACATTTTGGGAAGTCTCCCTAAGTGTGATGCGGGAATCCAGACGTGGACCCGTTGCTCAGTGTGCCTAGAGGGATGTGGCTGCACCTCACTGACGGGGCCCACAATAGGCCGAAATGTACGTCTGGGGTTTTGCTGTTTCTCTCGTTCAGAGAGGAATTGCCTGGTATTTCGGGGCTGGACTGTACTGTGAAGTTGGGATCAGACTGATATGCTTCAGGAAAGTTTTTCTCTGTGAAAGGCACATGTTGAGCAAAAAGAGGCTGCTTCTTGGGTGGTAACTAGCCATAGAACAAGCTATTATGCTATTGTTCGTTTCCAGGTTGAGCGCTTCTCTCTTTTTATTTATACATACAGACTCACACACATATAAACACATACATACAGACTCACAAACATACATACACATACATACACAAACACACGCGCTGTCACGCCGTGCTGCACTAGCCGTTGCTAGGGGTGCGGCGCCTCCTTCCCTGCTCGTTGTCAGGGGCTGTGTCGGCTCCTGTTGCATGCGGCGCTGACGTCATCGCCGCACACTCTCCGCTCTGATGCCGGTTGGGATCCCCTATGGCGCGAATCCTGCGCCTATGTAAGTTGCCATTTAGCAATCTATCACTGCCCAAGTATAAGTGTTACTTTGAGGCCAATTTATCAAATGTCTGTCTGACCTGATCCGACAGTGCAGATCAAGTCAGACAGACATCGCTGAATGCGGAGAGCAATACGCTCTCCATATTCAGCATTGCAACGCCGCCCCTGCAGACTTGCGGCCAATGGGCCACCAGCAGGGGGTTGTCTGAAGACTTGCCAGAAGCAAGGGCTGTCAAGCTCCATTCGGAGCTTGATAGATAGGCCCCCAGTGTGCTCCTGGGTGTGATAGATTGCTGATTTCTGGATTGATATACTGTTGCTGAACTCTGCTTTGTCTGACCACTCTGCCTGTTAACCCCTAAACTGCTGAATTGATATACTGTTGCTAAACTGCTTGTCTGACCACTCTGCCTGTTAACCCCTAAACTGTTGGATTGATATACTGTTGCTGAACTCTGCTTGTCTGACCACTCTGCCTGTTAACCCCTAAATTGCTGGATTGATATACTGATGCTGAACTCTGCTTGTATGACCACTCTGCTTGATTAACCCCTATTTTTCTGGATTGCCTCTCTGTTGCCAAGCCCTGCCTGCCTGACCATTCTAGTGGTTTACCTTTGGACTGCTTTATTGTTACCAAACCCTGCCTGTCTGACAATTATAGTGGTTTACCTTTCGACTGTTTTACCGTTGCCAAGCCCTGCCTGCCAGACCATTCTAGTGGTTTACCTTTGGACTGCCTTACTGTTGCCAAACCCTGCCCCTTCTTGTGGTTTACCACTGAACTGCCTTTCTCTGATTCCCTGCCTGTTGCCGCCGAAGACTATCCTGCCTGTGGGGAGTGCCGTTTACCTCATCTTGCGAACTTTCTCTGCTCTGGGATATTCCCTATCTTTCCGGCTTGACGCCGGGATAACAAGGCTACTGGCCGAGTTTGGTCTGATAGTGGAATATCCCACAAGCATTACATTATACTTGGGCCATGGAACCAAATGAGGAAGCAAGAGCTGTTTATCTTCAGGGACAAATGTTGGGAACCCATACCACACAGTTACAGAGTATGGATTTAAAAACTAGACGCTATAACCGCTCAACTCTCTTCACTAGTTGCAGCGAGGAATACCGCTCCTGTTGTTGTACCGCCAGTCTCTGCTCCTACTACTACGGCTTTTTCCCCTGCTTCTTGAAGTATATCCCGAATACCATTGCCTGACAAGTATGAAGGTACTACTGATTGTAGGGGTTTTCTTAACCAATGCAGGTTGCACTTCCGCAATGATCCTCGCACCTTTCAGTCTCACCAGTCAATGGTCACCTTTATCATTTCCTTACTGAAAGACAAGGCCCTAGCCTGGGTTCTCTCCCCTTTTGGAACAGAAATCTCCACCAGGGCAATAGAACTGTGGCACAATTTGCCATCTATTTTCGCACCTTGGCACTAGAGACCAGTTAGGATGGCAGTGCCCTCAAGGCAGTCTTTAGGAGGGGTCTGCATGAACACATCAAAGATGAACTCACTTATCGTGATATTCCCTCTTCTTTGGATGACTTTATATCACTTTGTATCAGTCTAGATTCTTGCTTCCATGAGAGACAAGCCGAGAGAGACAGAACTTGGGGAGTCCTTCCTTCCCGTCCTTCTATTCATCTGGTTTCTGCAGTGTCCTCTACCCCTTCAACTTCTCCAACCAGCCCAGTAGAGTAACTTATGGATCTTTCCTCTTTCAAACCCTCAGAGTCTGAAAGACAGAGAAGAAGGAGATTGAGACTATGCTTTTATTGTGGTTCTAACTCCCACCAACTAAAGAACTGTGAAAATCAGCCGGGAAAAGCCAATGCTTAGAGGATAACACTGGGGTATCTCTAAGCATGATCACTACTAAATCCCCTCACTCCTTGCAGATCCTGGTACCTGTTACTCTTAGCTTTCTTCAGAATTCTGTCCACACTCAAGCCTTTATTGACTTGGGGGCAGTTGGAAACTTTTTGGATCACTGTTTTATGATTCAAGCTGCCTTACCACTTCTGCAGAAAAGACAATGGGGCCCATTTATCAAGCTCCGTATGGAGCTTGTGGGCCCGTGTTTCTGGCGAGTCTTCAAACTCGCCAGAAACACAAGTTATGACCACTGCTCTATAACCCTGTCCACCTGCTCTGAGCAGGCAGACAGGAATCGCCGGAAATCAACCCGATCAAGTCTGATCGGGTTGATCGACAGCTCCCTGCTGGCCCATTGGCCGTGAGTCAGCAGGGGGCGGCGTTGCACCAGCAGCTCTTGTCAGCTGCTGGTGCAATGTTAAATGCGGAGAGCGTATTGCTCTCTGCATTCAGCGAGGTCTTGCGGACCTGATCCACACTGTCCAATCAGGTCTGCAAGACCTTTAATAAATAGGCCCCATTGTCTGAAAATAACTACTCTGGATGGCACCCCCCTTGGTTCAGGGTTGATCCATTTTGAGTCAGCACCCCTGACCCTGACTGTGGAAGTCCTTCATACAGAACAGCTGCAGTTCGAGGTCATTCATTTCCCAGCACAACCTGTCATCCTTGGTCTTCCTTGGCTTCGTATACATAATCCGCAGTTCGACTGGGCTGAAGACAACTGGCCTCCGGGGGTACCTCCTGTTTCCACTCCTGTCTTGCTAAAGTCACTCCTCTGCTCTGCATCCCCATAGCCAGTCTTCAGACTCCTTCAAACCTTCCCTCAGTATACGCGGACTTCGCAGATGTGTTTGAGAAGAAAGCAGCCGACGTGCTGCCACCCCACCGTCCTTATGACTGTAAAATTGACCTCTTTCCCGGAGCCCCACTTTCTAAAGGGATCCACTCTCCAAAGCTAAAACCATGTCCATGGAGGAGTACATCCAAGAGAACCTTGCTAAATGTTTTATTCGCCCTTCCTCATCTCCTGCTGGAGCAGGCTTCTTTTTCGTCAGTAAGAAGGAAGGTTGGGCTCAACCTACAATTGACTACAGGGCCTTGAACAACATAACTATCAAGAATTGCTATCCCATTATTTTAATCATTGAACTGTATGACTCACTCCAGGATGTATGACTCACTCCACTCACAAAGCTGGACCTATGTGGGGCATACAATCTGATTTGTATCTTCCCAGGCCACGAATGGAACACCGCCTTCAACACAAGATCAGGGCATTATGAATACCTTGTAATGCCCTTTGGGCTGTGTAACGCCCTTGCAGTCTTCCAAGCATTTGTCAACAATGTCTTCCGTGACCTCCTCAATCGCACTGTCATCGTCTACCTGGATGACATCCTTGTTTTCTCTTCCACTTTGGAGGAGCATCATAAACATGTGAGTTTGATCAAGTTCAAATCTAGTTCCTTGGTTATGTCATCTCGAAGGAGGGTTTTGCCCTGGATCCTGCTAAACTCACAGCAGTTTTAGAATGGCCTTGACCTACTTCATTAAAGGAATTACAGAGATGGGGTTCTCCAATTATTACTGCAAGTTTATAAAGAACTTTTTTCAAACAGTCGCTCCACTTACTGAATTGACAAAACGGAACAAAGACTGTAAACATTGGCCACCTGAAGCCATAAATGCCTTCTCTTGTCTAAAAAATGGCTTTCTGTTCTGCTCCTGTGCTCCGCATCCTCATCCTGACCTACAGTTCACTTTTGAGGTTGATGCCCCGAGATAGGGGCTGGAGCAGTTCTAACCCAAAGGGATCCTTTAACCTCCAAGTTGCACCCTGTAGCCTTTTTCTCTAAACACTTGACTCCTGCAGAGAGGAATTATGATGTGGGTAATCGTGAACTCTTAGCCATTAAGATGGCCTTGACTGAATGGCATCATTGGTTAGTGGGCACCGCCAATCCCATTCAGATTCTCACCGACCACAAGAATCTAACTTACCTAGATACTGCTCATCAACTCAATCCTCGACAGGCCAGATGGGCCTTGTTCTTTTCCCATTTTAAAGAAGGCGGTCGCTCTTTCCCGTCAGTTTCCTTACTCAAGTGATTCCTCTGAAGTTCCTATTGAACACATCATACCTCCCTCCTGTGTGGTTGCTCAACTAAATACCACCCTTCTTCAAAGAATGAAACGTGCCCAGTCGAGAAAACCTCCGGAAGCCCCTATGGCTTCTGATATCCTCTTTGTACCTCTGAATCTACGCACTCCTGTGCTATCCTGGGCTCATGATAGTAAACTCTCAGGACATCCTGACTTGATAAGGACTTTTTAGTGTCTTTCCCAACATGTATGGTGGCCTACTATGAAGTCTGATGCTCAGGATTATGTAAGAGCCTGCACGACTTGTGCTGCCAACAAAACTCCCAGATCCCTGTCTCCTTGCTTGCTGCAACCATTGTCCATTCCCAAACAACTATGGACACACATAACAATGGACTTCATTGTGGACCTTCCACCTTCTGACCACCATACAGTTATTTGGGTTGTGGTGGATCGGTTTTCCAGACTGGCCTATTTTGTACCCCTTAGGAAACTGCCTATCGTCTCTTTTTCTCTTGCATGTGGTACAACTTCATGACATTCCCGTGAATATTGTTTCCAAACGAGGTCAACATTTATTTTCTGCCTTTTGGAGAGCCTCTTGTAAATTGATTGGAACCATTGTTTCCTTGTGTTCTGGCTACTACCCTCCGACCAGTGGACTAACTGAGAGAGTAAACCAAGATCTTGAGGCCTAACTTAGAGCCTTAGTCAATTCTCTCCATACCAACTGGTCTGAGTTGTTACCCCTAGCTGAGCTGGTGAGAAACACTCATTGGCACTCTTCGATACGTTGTTCTCTATTTCAAGCCGCAGCAGGGTATCAACCTTGTGTCTTCCCTCTTTTTGCTCAGTCCACAGGGGTTCCTGCTGCAGACTGACAGGTTACTGAACTCACCACTCATTGGCAACGTATTCGCTCTCAGTTACGTTCAGCTGTCTCTAGCTACAAGAAGTTTGCTGATTATTATAGAGCCTCTGTCCGTGCCATCTCAGTAGGTGAACATGTTTGGGTCTCTACTCGACACATTCGTCAATCCTGTCACAAATTAGGGCCTAGGTTTATCGGTCCTTACAAGGTCCTAAAAAGACTGTCTCCTGTTGCCTACAGAGTGGCCTTGCCCAGAACCCTGCGCATACACCCAGTCTTCCATATCTCATTACTCAATCCTTACATCAAGAATAGATATACCCAACTCAGAGCTCATCCTCCTCTGCTCCTGGTCCATGGCAACACTGAATATGAGGTTGCTAAGATCCTGGACTCCAGATACAGGCACAGACAACTGCAAAATCTTGTACATTGGAAGGGTTACTCTGTTCGTTCCTGGGTTCCTGCCCGTGATGTGCATGCTCCATCTTTGGTCTCCAGATTCCATACTGCTCACCCTTTGAAACCGACTCTGGTTCCTGGAGGGAACCCTTGTGAGGGGGGCTATGTCACGCCGCACCGCACTAGCCGTTGCAAGGGGAGCGGAGCCTCCTACCCTGCTTGTTGTCAGGGGCTGTGTCGGCTCCTTTTGCATGCGGTGCTGACATCATTGTTGCACGCTCTCCACTCTGATGCCGGTTTGGATCCCCTGTGGCGCGAATCCTGCGCCTATGTAAGTTGCCATTCAGCAATCTATCACTGCCCAAGTATAGGTGTTACTTTGTGTGCTCCTGGGTGTGATAGATTGCTTATTTCTGGATTGATATACTATTGCTGAACTCTGCTTGTCTGACCACTCTGTATGGTAACCCCTAAACTGCTGGATTGATATACTGTTACTGAACTCTGCTTGTCTGACCACTCTGCCTGTTAACCCCTAAACTGCTGGATTGATAAACTGTTGCTGAACTCTACTTGTCTGACCACTCTGCCTGTTAACCCCTAAATTGCTGGATTGATATGCTGTTGCTGAACTCTGCTTGTCTGACCACTCTGCTTGATTAACCCCTATTGTTCTGGATTGCCTCTCTGTTGCCAAACCATGCCTGCCTGACCATTCTAGTGGTTTACCTTTGGACTGCTTTACCATTTCCAAACCCTGCCTGCCTTACCATTCTAGTGGGTTACCTTTGGACTGCATTACTGTTGCTAAACCCTGCCTGCCTGACCCTTCTTGTGGTTTACCACTGAACTGCCTTTCTCTGATTCCCTGCCTGTTGCCGCTGAAGACTATCCTGCCTGTGATGAGTGCCGCTTACCTCATCTTGCAAACTTTCTCTGCTCTGGGATATTCCCTATCATTCCGGCTCTACGCTGGGATAAGAAGACTACTGGCCAAGTTCGGTCTGATAGTAGAATATCCCACGAGCATTACACACACATATATATATTCATGATTATATAGGTATAGATATATACAGGTATATATAGTAATATCTATTTATAAATACATAGAACATGTTTTACTTTGTGCAGAACATTGAGATTTACTAATATGTACTGTAAAGACATAGTTAAAACCTATTAAATATGAATATTGCATAAATATTCTTTTACATGTTTTAAGCTACTTCACAGCAAAGGGCTCAAATGCACTTCTATATATATATAGATATATATAAATATATATATATATATATATATATATATATATACTGTATATATATATATATATATGTATGTATATACATATATATATACAGTGAGGCCTCGGTTTACGAATTTAATTCGTTCTCCGGGTCGTTTCGTATTGCGAAAAATTCGTAAACCGAAACACGGTTTCCCATAGGAATGCATTGAAAATCAATTAATGCGTTCCGGAGGTCCGAAAAAATTCAAGTAAAGTGTCCAAAAAAGGCTCCAAAAGGCTCCAAAAGGCTTAACAACTTGCTGCAAATGGCTCCAATGTCTCCAAAAGGCTCCACAACTTGCTGCAAATGGCTCCAAAAGGCTTAACAACTTGCTGCAAATGGCTCAAAAGGCTCAACAACTTGCTGCAAAATGGCTCCAAAACCTCTCCAACACCTCTACACTGGTACCCAAACTTCATTAATTCAATCATACTTGAGTATGCAGGGGGCACAGGGGCCACTGGTTTCGTATTGCGAAAAATATTCGTAAACCGAGGGGGGCAAACCGGCATTTTGACCGGCATTTTGTTTCGTATTGCGAAAAAAATTCGTAAACCGAGTCAAATTTTCTTCAAATTTCGATTTCGTAAACCGAAATTTCGTATACCGAGTCGTGCGTAAACCGGGGCCTCACTGTATATATATATATATATATACACTGTATATATATATATATATATTTATATATATATACCGTATATACACACAGACATACATCTTTAGACATGTATATGCATGTATGTCTATGCCCTTCGCCTTTCTTTTTTCAAATACCTGAGACCTCATATCTTTGAGCCTTTATAACTTTTGTGTACAATTTTTTTTAAGTTTTTTTAATTAGATAATGTTATAATGAGTTTAGCTATACTTTGTAATGTATTTTTGATGTGTTTGTGACACTTTTATGTTTCACAAAACAGTTAACCAGAGCTCTGAAGTTGTGGTAATCATTATAGTGTCAATCATGATTGCTGTTGTAATATAAACGGTAAGCCAGACGAGCACAAACTCTTGTGATAAACCCTTAAAGGGATATGATACCCAACTTTTTTCTTTCATGATTCATATAGAGCATGCAATTTTAAGCAACTATCTAATTTACTCCTATTATTAATTTTTCTTTGTTCTCTTGTTGTTATTTTTAAGCAGGAATGTAAGCTTAGGAGCCAGGCCATTTTTGGTTCAGAACCCTGGGTAGCGCTTGATGATTGGTATCTACATTTAGCCACCAATCAGCAAGCGCAACCCAGGTGTAGTGATGTCGCGAACTGAACATTTTCCGTTCGCGAACGGCAAACGCAAATGTCCGCAACTGTTCGCGAATGGGCGAACCGGGCGAACCGCCATTGACTTCAATGGGCAGGCGAATTTTAAAACCCACAGGGACTCTTTCTGGCCACAATAGTGATGGAAAAGTTGTTTCAAGGGGACTAACACCTGGACTGTGGCATGCCGGAGGGGGATCCATGGCAAAACTCCCACGGAAAATTACATAGTTGATGCAGAGTCTGGTTTTAATCCATAAAGGGCATAAATCACCTAACATTCCTAAATTGTTTGGAATAACGTGCTTTAAAACATCAGGTATGATGTTGTATCGATCAGGTAGTGTAAGGGTTACGCCAGCTTCACAGTGACAGACAAAACTCCCCGTTTAACGCACCGCAAACAACCGCAAACAGTCCATTTGCACAACCACGAGATAGATAGATTTGATAGATACATAGATACATAGATTAGATAGATAGATCAATAGATGCAATATACATTTGATAGATACTATAGATAGATAGATAGATTTGATAGATAAATAGATAGATTTGATAGATATATAATTTCCCAGACACAGAATTACAAGACGTGCGGTCTGGGACCCATGGTAAGGTTCCAAGAAGCAGTTGGGCGCCAGGGGACGTGTATATGGCATGGATTTTAGGAACCGGGAGATGGAAAAAGATGCTTGGTCGGTCCTCCTACTTCAAATTTGGGGCACTGCGCGTGCAATCGTGGCCGGACTTTTAGCCGACGGACATTTGTCCGACGGACATTTGGCCGAAACACAAGTGGCTGTCACAAAACAGTCCGGCCACGAGATAGATAGATTTGATAGATAGATAGATACATAGATTAGATAGATAGATCAATAGATGCAATATACATTTGATAGATACGATAGATAGATAGATTTGATAGATAAATAGATAGATTTGATAGATAGATAATTTCCCAGACAGAGAATTACAAGACGTGCGGTCTGGGACCCATGGTAAGGATCCCAGAGACAGTTGCGGCGCCAGCGGACGTGTATATGGCATGGATTTTAGGAACCGGGAGATGGAAAAAGATGCTTGGTCGGTCCTCCTACTTCAAATTTGGGGCACTGCGCGTGCAATCTACTGTGCCACCAGATATGAGTGGTGTGTTAAGTAGTACTATTCTGATCAGTTTAATACCTGTTACTCCCCATATCGGGGGACGTGTATATGGCATGGATTTTAGGAACCGGGAGATGGAAAAAGATTCTTGGTCGGTCCTCCTACTTCAAATTTGGGGCACTGCGCGTGCAATCTACTGTGCCACCAGATATAAGTGGTGTGGTTTTTGAAGCCACAGTGCAGAACCAGAGGCCAGAAAATTTTTGCATGTATTGTACACTGAAAAATTAGGTATTGTTGCAGCTGCTGCTGTAGCAGCAGCCAGAAAAATTGATGTTTGTTTCCCAGGCAGAAAGTGCCCTAAAACATTGCGGCTTGAACCGTAGTTGGTGGCGGATAAGTCACGCAAATCATCCGGCATTCGAAGATAAAATACAGCAGCGTGTGGACCATTTTTAGCCCAAGGCAGCTCATGTCATCAGGCCTTTTTTACTCGAATGTATCACCCAATGTCAGTCCCTTCGGGATCCATCCCTCATTCATCTTAATAAAGGTGAGGTAATCTAGACTTTTTTGACCTAGGCGACTTCTCTTCTCAGTGACAATACCTCCTGCTGCACTGAAGGTCCTTTCTGACAGGACACTTGAAGCGGGGCAGGCCAGAAGTTCTATCGCAAATTGGGATAGCTCAGGCCACAGGAGAACTTGCCTGAGGAAACAGAGTGGTGAGCTCTGAGAAACGCGTAGCATGTTTTACTGATTGTTTTTATGTGCATTTATTTATTTTTATAAAACTCATTTTTGATATACTTCTGGAGTCTCCTATCTTTTATTTGCTACATTGATCCACTGCTTGCCAGAGTGTTATGTGCGCTGGGCCACCATAATATACCCAGCTTGCCTCATTAGCACTATAGTGTGCTCCATAATATGTGAGTATCTCTCTAAAGGGATCATTTGGGGCTTACAACTGTATCAACTGATTTGCACTAGGAGTCGCCCTCTGTATATTTTTCCAGTTTTCCAGATCTTTTCCATTCAAGAGGAGCAGCCCTTCTCATGGTGCACAGTCAACTGGGACACTGATAAGTTTCCAGACCATCTACCTAGGCATTATCGTTGCCTTCACTACATGTGAGTACAAAATCTGCTAATATATATTATCTACTTACAAAAATTGGCTACACTAGGAGGCGCCCTTTCTTTTTTTGTTTCAATCACAGGTCAAGCCTGCACACCCAGTAGTCAAGGGGTTCATCACTCCTCAGAGTGTCGAGATCTGCAGTTAAGGCGAGGTAGTCTGCTACCTGTCGGTCGAGTCGTTCTCTGAGGGTGGACCCCGAAGGGCTGTGGCGATGCATAGGAGTTAAAAAGCTCCGCATGTCCTCCATCAACAACACGTCTGTAAAGCATCCTGTCCTTGCCGGCGTGGTCGTGGGAGGAGGAGGATTACTTTCACCTCTTCCCCTGTTAGATTTCCGTTGTGCTGTGACATCACCCTTATAAGCTGTGTAAAGCATACTTTTTAATTTATTTTGGAACTGCTGCATCCTTTCCGACTTGCGATAAATCGGTAACATTTCAGGCACTTTATGCTTATACCGGGGGTCTAGTAGCGTGGACACTAGTGATGTCCCGAACTGTTCGCCCGCGAACGGTTCACGGCGAACATAGTATGTTCGCGTTCGCGGCTGTGGGCGAACACATCCGATGTTCGATCCGCCCCCTATGTGTCATCATTGAGGAAACTTTGACCCTGTATGTCACAGCCTTCTGACACATTAGAGCCAATCAACATCAGACACTCGCTCACAGACCCTCCCAGCTCCTTGGAAGCCGCCATTTTAGACTCATAACGACCTTGCTTTCTTAGTGAGAGGACGTGTTGTTTTTGTGCTGCTGACATTATAGGGAAATAGATAGCTAGGCTAGTGTATTTAGTGTACACTACAGTCCAGAAGGACTCATCTCATCTCTGCTGCAAGGACAGCACCCCAAAAAGCCCTTTTTAGGGCTATAATTCGAGCCGTTTTTTTGTTTTGTTTTTTTTTCGTATTTTTATTAGCATTTGCCTGGCTTTCAGCCTGTATGTGAGGCTCACAGCATATGCTGTGATTATTGCCACCACTGATATCTGCCTAACAACATTAGTTTAAATTTAACCAACAAAATTTTTTAATTATTTTGCTAGTGTAATTTATTTTCATTTTCTATCAGGCCTGTTTCACACAGCATATACTCTGGTTCATTGCTCTGTGCCAGCCACCAGTGTTAATATCCGTTTATAACATTATTTTAAATTAAAAAAAAAAAATTAAATCATTTTGCTAGTGTAATCTAATTACATTTTATATCAGGCCTGTGTCTGTCAGGCTGAGACAGCATTAATATACTTAATTTTTTTTCAGTCTTTTGGTTAATTGCTCTGTGCCAGGCAGCCACCACTCATATCTTCTTCACCTTATTTTAAATTTAAAAAAAAAAGTTTACATTTTTTTGTTAGTGTCATCTAATATCATTTTCTATCAGGCCTGTGTGTTTTGCTGACATACAGAGCATACTGTGTTTACTTGCTGCCCTCCCTAGTCTATGAGCCACGACTCATATGTGTTTAACCTTTTTTTAATTCCCCCCCCCCAAAAAAAAATTTAAATAATTTTTCTAGTGTAATCTAATAGTATTTTCTATCAGGCGTGTGTGTATCTGACTTACAGAGCCTACTGTTTTTAATAGCTGCCCTTCCAAGGCTATCAGCCACGACTCATATGTGCTTAACCTTTTTCTTTAACTTCCCCAAAAAAATCTTTAAATCATTATGCTAGTGTAATCTAATTTTATTTTCTATCAGGCCTGTGTCTAACTGTCTATCTGACTTACACAGCATACTGTTGTTAATTGCTGCCCTACGTAGCAGCCAGCCAGTGCGACCACTCATATGTGCAGTGCACTTCTTAACATTATTTTAATATTAAAATATAAAATTTAAAATTATTTTGCTAGTGTAATCTAACTTAATTTTCTATCAGGCCTGTGTTTTTCTCACTTACACAGCATACTGTGTTAAATTGCTGCCCTACCTACCATCCACGACTCATATCTGCCAGCCTGTGTGCCAGGCCCAACTAGCCAATTAGTACCACCAATCATAGTTGTTGTAACAGTATTGAAAACATTGTGAATCATCACTTTTTTGACTGTGAATCTGCAGTCTAGTAGTGCCATTGAATTGCAGTTCCCTCCTGCCTGCCAGCCTGTGTGCCAGGCCCAACTAGCCAATTAGTGCCACCAATCATAGTTGTTGTAATAGTATTGTTAATCTTTAAAATTACAAATTTTTCGCTTGTGATTCATCAGTTTGCTCGTGCCATTGAATTGCACTTTCCTCCTGCCTGCCAGTGTGTTTTCCAGGCCCAACTAGCCAATTAGTGCCACCAATCATAATTCTTGTAACAGTATATAAAAAATGTAAAATCATAATTTTTTTGACTGCAAATATTCAGTCTCCTAGTGCCATTGAATTACAGTTTCCTCCTGCCTGCCAGCCTGTGTGCCAGGCCCAAACTAGCCAATTAGTGCCACCAATCATAGTTGTTGTAACAGTATTGTTAATATTTAAAATTAAACATTGTTCGATTGTGATTCATCATTTGGCTTGTTGCATTGAATTGCACTTTCCTCCTGCCTGCCAGCCTGTGTGCCAGGCCCAACTAGCCAATTAGTGCCACCAATCATATTTCTTGTAACAGTATATAAAAAATTTGAAATCATAATTTTTTTGACTGCAAATCTTCAGTCTCCTAGTGCCATTGAATTGCAGTTTCCTCCTGCCTGGCAGCCTGTGTGCCAGTCCCAACTAGCCAATTAGTGCCACCAATTATAGTTGTTTAAACAGTACTGAAAAAATTGTAAATCATCACTTTTTTGACTGTGAATCTGTAGTCTAGTAGTGCCATTGAATTGCAGTTCCCTCCTGCCTGCCAGCCTGTGTGCCAGGCCGACTTGCCAACTAGTTACACCAATCATATTTGTTGTCACAGTATTGTTATTATTTAAAATAAAAAATTATTTGATTGTTATTCTGAATCCTCAGTTTTCTCATGCCATTGAATCGCACTTTCCTCCTGCCTGGCAGCCTGTGTGCCAGGCCCAACTAGCCAAGTAGTGCTAGCAATCATATTTCTTTTAACAGTCTTGAAAAAATTGTAAATTATCACTGTTTTGACTGGTAATCTGCAGTCTCCTAGTGCCCTTGAATTGCATTTTCCTCCTGCCTGCCAGCCTGTGTTCCAGGTCGATTTGCCAACTAGTTACACCAATCATATTTGTTGTCACAGTATTGTTAATAATTTAAATTAAAAAAATTTTGATTGTTATTCTGAATCCTCAGTTTGCTCGTGCCATTGAATTGCACTTTCCTCCTGCCTGCCAGCCAGTGTGCCAGGCCGACTTGCCAACTATTTTCACCAATCATAATTGTTGTCACAGTATTGTTAATTATTAAAATTAAAACATTTTTGATTGTTATTCTGAATCCTCAGTTTGCTCGTGCCATTGAATTGCATTTCCCTCCTGCCTGCCAGCCTGTGTGCCAGGCCCAACTAGCCAATTAGTGCCAGCAATCATATTTATTTTAACAGTCTTGCAAAAATTGTCAATCATCACTGTTTTGACTGTCAATCTGCAGTCTACTAGTGTCCTTGAATTGCATTTTCCTCCTGCCTGCCAGCCTGTGTGCCAGGCCGACCTGCCAACTAGTTACACCAATCTTATTTGTTGTCACAGTATTGTTAATAATTATAATTAAAAAAAATTTGATTGTTATTCTGAATCCTCAGTTTGCTCGTGCCATTGAATTGCACTTTCCTCCTGCCTGCCAGCCTGTGTGCCAGGCCGTCTTGCCAACTATTTACACCAATCATAATTGTTGTCACAGTATTGTTAATAATTATAATTAAAACATTTTTGATTGTTGTTCTGAATATTCAGTTTTCTCGTGCCATTGAATTGCACTTTCCTCCTGCCTGCCAGACTGTGTGCCAGGCCCAACTAGCCAATTAGTGCCAGCAATCATATTTGTTGTCAAAGTATTGTTATTAATTAAAATTAAAAATTTTTTGATTGTTGTTCTGAATCCTCAGTTTGCTCGTGCCATTGAATTGCACTTTCCTCCTGCCTGCCAGCCTGTGTGCCGGGCCGAATTGCCAACTATTTACACCAATCATATTTGTTGTCACAGTATTGTTAATAATTAAAATAAAAAAATTTTTGATTGCTGTTCTGAATCCTCAGTTTGCTCGTGCCATTGAATTGCACTTTCCTCCTGCCTGGCAGCCTGTGTGCCAGGCCGACTTTCCAACTATTTACACCAATCATATTTGTTGTCACAGTATTCTTAATAATTTAAATTTAAATTTTTTTTAATTGTTGTTCTGAATCCTCAGTTTGCTCGTGCCATTGAATTGCACTTTCCTCCTGCCTGC
This sequence comes from Bombina bombina, assembly GCF_027579735.1. Lineage (NCBI taxonomy): Eukaryota > Metazoa > Chordata > Amphibia > Anura > Bombinatoridae > Bombina > Bombina bombina. The sequence continues at coordinate 165,596,719 of NC_069507.1, forward strand.
CAGCCTGTGTGCCAGGCCCAACTAGCCAATTATTCCCAGCAATCATATTTATTTTAACAGTATTGCAAAAATTGTCAATCATCACTGTTTTGACTGTCAATATTCAATCTACTAGTGTCCTTGAATTGCATTTTCCTCCTGCCTGCCAGCCTGTGTGCCAGGCCGACTTGCCAACTAGTTACACCAATCTTATTTGTTGTCACAGTATTGTTAATAATTAAAATTAAATTTTTTTGGATTGTTATTCTGAATCCTCAGTTTGCTTGTGCCATTGAATTGCACTTTCCTCCTGCCTGCCAGCCTGTGTGCCGGGCCGAATTGCCAACTATTTACACCAATCATATTTGTTGTCACAGTATTGTTAATAATTAAAATAAAAAAAATTTTGATTGCTGTTCTGAATCCTCAGTTTGCTCGTGCCATTGAATTGCACTTTCCTCCTGCCTGGCAGCCTGTGTGCCAGGCCGACTTTCCAACTATTTACACCAATCATATTTGTTGTCACAGTATTCTTAATAATTTAAATTTAAATTTTTTTTAATTGTTGTTCTGAATCCTCAGTTTGCTCGTGCCATTGAATTGCACTTTCCTCCTGCCTGCCAGCCTGTGTGCCAGGCCGTCTTGCCAACTATTTACACCAATCATAATTGTTGTCACAGTATTGTTAATAATTATAATTAAAACATTTTTGATTGTTGTTCTGAATACTCAGTTTTCTCGTGCCATTGAATTGCACTTTCCTCCTGCCTGCCAGACTGTGTGCCAGGCCCAACTAGCCAATTAGTGCCAGCAATCATATTTGTTGTCAAAGTATTGTTATTAATTAAAATTAAAAAATTTTTGATTGTTGTTCTGAATCCTCAGTTTGCTCGTGCCATTGAATTGCACTTTCCTCCTGCCTGCCAGCCTGTGTGCCGGGCCGAATTGCCAACTATTTACACCAATCATATTTGTTGTCACAGTATTGTTAATAATTAAAATAAAAAAAATTTTGATTGCTGTTCTGAATCCTCAGTTTGCTCGTGCCATTGAATTGCACTTTCCTCCTGCCTGGCAGCCTGTGTGCCAGGCCGACTTTCCAACTATTTACACCAATCATATTTGTTGTCACAGTATTCTTAATAATTTAAATTTAAATTTTTTTTAATTGTTGTTCTGAATCCTCAGTTTGCTCGTGCCATTGAATTGCACTTTCCTCCTGCCTGCCAGCCTGTGTGCCAGGCCCAACTAGCCAATTATTCCCAGCAATCATATTTATTTTAACAGTATTGCAAAAATTGTCAATCATCACTGTTTTGACTGTCAATATTCAATCTACTAGTGTCCTTGAATTGCATTTTCCTCCTGCCTGCCAGCCTGTGTGCCAGGCCGACTTGCCAACTAGTTACACCAATCTTATTTGTTGTCACAGTATTGTTAATAATTAAAATTAAATTTTTTTGGATTGTTATTCTGAATCCTCAGTTTGCTTGTGCCATTGAATTGCACTTTCCTCCTGCCTGCCAGCCTGTGTGCCGGGCCGAATTGCCAACTATTTACACCAATCATATTTGTTGTCACAGTATTGTTAATAATTAAAATAAAAAAAATTTTGATTGCTGTTCTGAATCCTCAGTTTGCTCGTGCCATTGAATTGCACTTTCCTCCTGCCTGGCAGCCTGTGTGCCAGGCCGACTTTCCAACTATTTACACCAATCATATTTGTTGTCACAGTATTCTTAATAATTTAAATTTAAATTTTTTTTAATTGTTGTTCTGAATCCTCAGTTTGCTCGTGCCATTGAATTGCACTTTCCTCCTGCCTGCCAGCCTGTGTACCAGGCCCAACTAGCCAATTATTCCCAGCAATCATATTTATTTTAACAGTATTGCAAAAATTGTCAATCATCACTGTTTTGACTGTCAATCTGCAGTCTACTAGTGTCCTTGAATTGCATTTTTCTACTGCCTGCCAGCCTGTGTGCCAGGCCGACTTGCCAACTAGTTACACCAATCTTATTTGTTGTCACAGTATTGTTAATAATTAAAATTAAAAAAATTTTGATTGTTATTCTGAATCCTCAGTTTGCTCGTGCCATTGAATTGCACTTTCCTCCTGCCTGCCAGCCTGTGTGCCAGGCCGTCTTGCCAACTATTTACACCAATCATAATTGTTGTCACAGTATTGTTACTAATTAAAATTAAAAAAATTTTGATTGTTGTTCTGAATCCTCAGTTTGCTTGTGCCATTGAATTGCACTTTCCTCCTGCCTGCCAGCCTGTGTGCCGGGCCGAATTGCCAACTATTTACACCAATCATATTTGTTGTCACAGTATTGTTAATAATTAAAATAAAAAAAAATTTGATTGCTGTTCTGAATCCTCAGTTTGCTCGTGCCATTGAATTGCACTTTCCTCCTGCCTGGCAGCCTGTGTGCCAGGCCGACTTTCCAACTATTTACACCAATCATATTTGTTGTCACAGTATTCTTAATAATTTAAATTTAAATTTTTTTTAATTGTTGTTCTGAATCCTCAGTTTGCTCGTGCCATTGAATTGCACTTTCCTCCTGCCTGCCAGCCTGTGTGCCAGGCCGTCTTGCCAACTATTTACACCAATCATAATTGTTGTCACAGTATTGTTAATAATTATAATTAAAACATTTTTGATTGTTGTTCTGAATACTCAGTTTTCTCGTGCCATTGAATTGCACTTTCCTCCTGCCTGCCAGACTGTGTGCCAGGCCCAACTAGCCAATTAGTGCCAGCAATCATATTTGTTGTCAAAGTATTGTTATTAATTAAAATTAAAAAAATTTTGATTGTTGTTCTGAATCCTCAGTTTGCTCGTGCCATTGAATTGCACTTTCCTCCTGCCTGCCAGCCTGTGTGCCGGGCCGAATTGCCAACTATTTACACCAATCATATTTGTTGTCACAGTATTGTTAATAATTAAAATAAAAAAAATTTTGATTGCTGTTCTGAATCCTCAGTTTGCTCGTGCCATTGAATTGCACTTTCCTCCTGCCTGGCAGCCTGTGTGCCAGGCCGACTTTCCAACTATTTACACCAATCATATTTGTTGTCACAGTATTCTTAATAATTTAAATTTAAATTTTTTTTAATTGTTGTTCTGAATCCTCAGTTTGCTCGTGCCATTGAATTGCACTTTCCTCCTGCCTGCCAGCCTGTGTGCCAGGCCCAACTAGCCAATTATTCCCAGCAATCATATTTATTTTAACAGTATTGCAAAAATTGTCAATCATCACTGTTTTGACTGTCAATATTCAATCTACTAGTGTCCTTGAATTGCATTTTCCTCCTGCCTGCCAGCCTGTGTGCCAGGCCGACTTGCCAACTAGTTACACCAATCTTATTTGTTGTCACAGTATTGTTAATAATTAAAATAAAAAAAATTTTGATTGCTGTTCTGAATCCTCAGTTTGCTCGTGCCATTGAATTGCACTTTCCTCCTGCCTGCCAGCCTGTGTGCCGGGCCGAATTGCCAACTATTTACACCAATCATATTTGTTGTCACAGTATTGTTAATAATTAAAATAAAAAAAATTTTGATTGCTGTTCTGAATCCTCAGTTTGCTCGTGCCATTGAATTGCACTTTCCTCCTGCCTGGCAGCCTGTGTGCCAGGCCGACTTTCCAACTATTTACACCAATCATATTTGTTGTCACAGTATTCTTAATAATTTAAATTTAAAATTTTTTTAATTGTTGTTCTGAATCCTCAGTTTGCTCGTGCCATTGAATTGCACTTTCCTCCTGCCTGCCAGCCTGTGTACCAGGCCCAACTAGCCAATTATTCCCAGCAATCATATTTATTTTAACAGTATTGCAAAAATTGTCAATCATCACTGTTTTGACTGTCAATCTGCAGTCTACTAGTGTCCTTGAATTGCATTTTTCTCCTGCCTGCCAGCCTGTGTGCCAGGCCGACTTGCCAACTAGTTACACCAATCTTATTTGTTGTCACAGTATTGTTGATAATTAAAATTAAAAAAATTTTGATTGTTATTCTGAATCCTCAGTTTGCTCGTGCCATTGAATTGCACTTTCCTCCTGCCTGCCAGCCTGTGTGCCAGGCCGTCTTGCCAACTATTTACACCAATCATAATTGTTGTCACAGTATTGTTACTAATTAAAATTAAAAAATTTTTGATTGTTGTTCTGAATCCTCAGTTTGCTTGTGCCATTGAATTGCACTTTCCTCCTGCCTGCCAGCCTGTGTGCCAGGCCCAACTAGCCAATTAGTGCCAGCAATCATATTTCTTTTAACAGTATTGCAAAAATTGTCAATCATCACTGTTTTGACTGTCAATCTGCAGTCTACTAGTGTCCTCGAATTGCATTTTCCTCCTGCCTGCCAGCCTGTGTGCCAGGCTGACTTGCCAACTAGTTACACCAATCTTATTTGTTGTCACAGTATTGTTAATAATTATAATTAAACATTTTTGGATTGTTATTCTGAATCCTCAGTTTGCTCGTGCCATTGAATTGCACTTTCCTCCTGCCTGCCAGCCTGTGTGCCAGGCCGACTTGCCAACTATTTACACCAATCATAATTGTTGTCACAGTATTGTTAATAATTAAAATTAAAAATTTTTTGATTGTTGTTCTGAATCCTCAGTTTTCTTGTGCCATTGAATTGCACTTTCCTCCTGCCTGCCAGCCTGTGTGCCAGGCCCAACTAGCCAATTAGTTCCAGCAATCATATTTCTTTTAACAGTATTGCAAACATTTTCAATCATCACTGTTTTGACTGTCAATCTGCAGTCTACTAGTGTCCTTGAATTGCATTTTCCTCCTGTCTGCCAGCCTGTGTGCCAGGCCGACTTGCCAACTATTTACACCAATCATATTTGTTGTCACAGTATTGTTAATAATTAAAATTAGAAAATGTTGGATTGTTATTCTGAATCCTCAGTTTGCTTGTGCCATTGAATTGCACTTTCCTCCTGCCTGCCAGCCTGTGTGCCAGGCCAACTTGCCAACTATTTACACCAATCATATTTGTTGTCACAGTATTGTTAATAATTAAAATAAAACATTTTTTGATTGTTGTTCTGAATCCTCAGTTTGCTCGTGCCATTGAATTGCACTTTCCTCCTGCCTGCCAGCCTGTGTACCAGGCCCAACTAGCCAATTAGTGCCAGCAATCATATTTCTTTTAACAGTATTGAAAAAATTGTCAATCATCACTGTTTTGACTGTCAATATGCAGTCTACTAGTGTCCTTGAATTGCATTTTCCTCCTGCCTGCCTGCCTGTGTGCCAGGCCCAACTAGCCAATTAGTGCCACCAATCATATTTATTGGAACAGTATTGAAATTTTTGTTAATCATAACTGTTTTGACTGTGAATCTTCAGTCTCCTAGTGCCATTGAATTGCAGTTTCCTTTCTCCCAGCGTGTGTGCCAGACAGGCCCATTTGCCAACTATTGCCAACAATCATATTTGTTGTCACAGTACTTCTAATATTTTAAAAAATTAACAATTTGTGACTTTTAAAACATCTGTCTTTTTTTTGTTGTCAGTCTCACAGCGTATACTGTGCCCACTTGCCCAGTGCCACCACTCATAATTTGTGTAATAGTATTGTCAGACTCAGTGTCCATTTAAAAAAAAAATGACAGGCAGAGGCAGGCCACCCCGCAGGTTCCGTGGTCGTGGTGCTGTGATTCCTTTAGACCCTACAAATATGCACATTGTTCAGACGCCGGGTGCCAGGGGGGACGTGAAAAGTTCTGAGGAGGACCTAGTTGAATGGCTAACACAGGACACCCAATCTTCTACAGATTCCTCTCCTAGTCCTCCTAACCTTGACGCACAATCTACATCCCGCCGTGCTTTGGGCAGGTCTCAAGTGACCAGTGCCACTCGCCCGCCTGTCGCCACCACCAACACTAGCACCACAGTCGCTTCACTTGATCTGTCACAGGAGTTATTGACACATCAGTTGGAAGAAATGAGTGATGCGCAACCATCATTGACACAGGATGTAGATAACAGTGATATGTCTCAGTCAGGCAGCATTACCGACATGGAGGTACGGTGTGGTGATGATGATGTTGTACCCGCTGCTGCTTCCTTTCTTGATGTGTCAGATATAAGTGAAGCGGTTGATGATGATGTGTCGGTGGATGTCACGTGGGTGCCTGCTAGAAGAGAAGAAGAAGAGGGGGAAAGTTCAGATGGGGAGACAGAGAGGAGGAGGAGGAGGAGAAGACGAGTTGGAAGCATGGGGAGGTCGTCTCAAGGAGCTAGTGGCACAGTCAGACAGCATGCATCGGCACCCGGGGTCAGCCAGACAGCACGCCGACTCCCATCAACGCATGCTGTTGCTACCACCAGAATGCCGTCATCGCAGAGCTCAGCAGTGTGGGATTTTTTAGTGTGTCTGCCTCTGACAACAGCGATGCCATTTGCAACCTGTGCCAAAAGAAACTGAGTTGTGGGAAGTCCAACAGCCACCTAGGTACAACTGCTTTGCGAAGGCACATGGTCTCCCATCACAAACGTCGATGGGAAGAACACATGAGTAGAAGCAGCACACAAACTGAAAGCCGCCCTCCTGCTCCAGCATCTTCAGCCACGTCAACCACTGCTGTCCTCCTTGCCCCCTCTCAAACATCCTCCACTGAGTCTCTCTTACGTAGCAGTTCCTGGTCATCTGCCCACAGTCAGCTGTCTGTCAAGGACATGTTTGAGCGTGAGAAGCCAATTTCTCAAAGTCACCCCCTTGCCCGGCGTCTGACAGCTGGCTTGTCTGAACTCTTAGCCCACCAGCTTTTACCATACAGTATACACAATAGTTAGTACAGCAACTCAGGAGTGTAGTGCACGTGTAGACAAGGTCCTGCCAAGTACCCCCTATTCCAACGATAAATATAGATATATACAAACAGCGACGTTTCGAGTGTTGCCACTCTTACTCATGCTAGTTACAAAGTACCAACTTGCAACAATTTAAAACCCTCAGTTTGGCGCCAACCACCCTGGTAGGTGGATCTGCTGCCCTCTACTGTCAATTTGTGATTAACACATTAAAAACATTTCTAATTACATGATAAAATGTAACTAAAACTTAAACTAAATGTTTGCTTAAACACAGATTATTTCTTTCATGTTATCTGTTCTTACATTTCACTATTGTGCAGGATCATATATTAAATTTTAAACAGTAAGTTTTAGAAAAATTTCTCACACGGTTACACTTTAGGCAGTAATTTCACAGTGTTATACTATAACAGTAAAGAATTACACTATAATTAGTGAAGAATTATACTATAAATAGTAAAGAGTATTTATACTATCATTAGTAAAGAATGTTTCAAATCATAATGCAAGGGAAATTTTTACAAAAAAATAATGCAAGGGAAATTTTTTACAAAAAAATTGACCAATCAAAATCTCTATTTAGCCCATATGGCTCCATACTTCCCATTTCAAAAATCCAAAACATTTCCTTCTGTTTTAATATCTTTTCCCTATCACTCCCATTTCTCTGTGGGCCCACACTATCAATCACTTGCCACCTTAATTGGCTTATCTGATGGCCACATTTTAGGAAATGGTGGGACACAGGGGCTTCAATATTCTTGCACCTTATGTTAGAGCGATGTTGGCATATCCTGTCTCTGATCATACGGGTAGTTTCCCCTATGTAGATCAGAGAACAGGAACATTTTATGAGATAGATTACATACTTAGACTCACACGTATAATAATCTCTTATCTCATATTTTTTCCCATTTCTTGGGTGATAGAAATATTTTCCTTTTATAATAGAGTGACAGCTCATGCAGCCCAGGCATGGGAAAGATCCTCTACTTTTATTACCAATAAATGCCTGTCTCTCTTGTTTCTTTGAGCCTACATCTGTCTTTGTTAGCTGATCTCTCAGATTTCTTACTCTTTTGTATGCCATTAATGGTGGATTTTTAAATATTTCTATATCTTTATTGCATTCGCTCAACACATGCCAGTGTCTATTTACAATATGTTTTACTTTCTCACTTACTGAGCTGTACTGAGTAACCAAGACCAATGTATCATCATTTTTCCTCTTGACCAAACTTTGTTCCTTTGACCTTTATCTATGTGTTTATCTACAATCTTCCTAGGATACCCTCTATCTAGGAACTTTTGCTGCATCTCTCTTAATCTAATCTCTTTGGTTTCTGGATTAGTGACTATTCTGTCCACTCTTAAAAGTTGACTCTTTGGTAGTGAGTTCAATAACCTTTTAGGATGGAAACTTTCATAGTTTAATAATGTATTCCTGTCTGTCTCTTTACTATAGATATCAAAAGTTAGCTTTTTTCCTTCCTTGATTACTCTTGTATCTAGAAATGTTACTGTCTCCTCACTCCACTCTATTGTAAATTCTAGTCCTTGGACTGCCCCATTGATTTCTTTCACAAATTCCAATAGGGACTCAACGCTGCCCCACCATATGCCAAACACGTCATCTATGAACCGCCACCAGGTGGCGCCATATTTTCTGAATTTGTAATTTTCATAGACTATTCTCTCCTCTATTTCGTTCATGAATAGGTTGGCATATGATGGGGCAACGTTGGTCCCCATTGCTGTACCTTTAACTTGAATATACCAGTCATCCTGGAACATGAAGTGGTTCCAATAGAGGATAAGCCTCAATAATTCTTCTATAAATTCTACCTGCAAAACAGAGTATTTCTTGTTCAATTTACACACCTTTTTGATTATTCCAATCCCTGTTTCATGCTTAATAGCCGTGTAAAGGCTTTTTACATCCATTGTATATAATATAAATTTTTCAGATTCAAAATACAGATCTTTAGCCTTATTTAGGAAATCCCCTGTATCTTTAAGGTATGAAGATATCTGCCTTACCTCAGGCTGTAAAATCTTATCTAGAAATGTAGAGATATTTGTTAAAGCTGAATTGACACTTGAGACTATGGGCCTCCCTGGTGGTCTAGCTTGATCTTTATGTACCTTCGGTACAGTATAGAAGACAGGATTCTTAGGTTCCTTATTAAATAAATAGTCTTTCAACTTTTTATCAATTAGTTTATTTTCAAATGCTTTATTTAGAATTATTTCAACGTCTTTCTGTATTCTGCTCACTGGATTATAGTTGATTTTTACATAAGTATCCTTATCCTCTAGCTGGCTTAATATTTCATTAATATAGTAGATCTTGTCTAGTACCACTGTTGCCCCGCCCTTATCTGCTTTTTTAATTGTCACCTCATTAGATTTACTCTTCAGAGTTTTTATTGCATGAGTTTATATGGCGCCACCTGGTGGCGGTTCATAGATGACGTGTTTGGCATATGGTGGGGCAGCGTTGAGTCCCTATTGGAATTTGTGAAAGAAATCAATGGGGCAGTCCAAGGACTAGAATTTACAATAGAGTGGAGTGAGGAGACAGTAAAATTTCTAGATACAAGAGTAATCAAGGAAGGAAAAAAGCTAACTTTTGATATCTATAGTAAAGAGACAGACAGGAATACATTATTAAACTATGAAAGTTTCCATCCTAAAAGGTTATTGAACTCACTACCAAAGAGTCAACTTTTAAGAGTGGACAGAATAGTCACTAATCCAGAAACCAAAGAGATTAGATTAAGAGAGGTGCAGCAAAAGTTCCTAGATAGAGGGTATCCTAGGAAGATTGTAGATAAACACATAGATAAAGTAAGGTCAAAGGAACAAAGTTTGGTCAAAAGGAAAAATGATGATACATTGGTCTTGGTTACTCAGTACAGCTCAGTAAGTGAGAAAGTAAAACGTATTGTAAATAGACACTGGCATGTGTTGAGCGAATGCAATAAAGATATAGAAATATTTAAAAATCCACCATTAATGGCATACAAAAGAGTAAGAAATCTGAGAGATCAGCTAACAAAGACAGATGTAGGCTGAAAGAAACAAGAGAGACAGGCATTTATTGGTAATAAAAGTAGAGGATCTTTCCCATCCCTGGGCTGCATGAGCTGTCACTCTATTATAAAAGGAAAATATTTCTATCACCCAAGAAATGGGAAAAAATTTAGATAAGAGATTATTATACGTGTGAGTCTAAGTATGTAATCTATCTCATAAAATGTTCCTGTTCTCTGATCTACATAGGGGAAACTACCCGTATGATCAGAGACAGGATATGCCAACATCGCTCTAACATAAGGTGCAAGAATACTGAAGCCCCTGTGTCCCACCATTTCCTAAAATGTGGCCACCAGATAAGCCAATTAAGGTGGCAAGTGATTGATAGTGTGGGCCCACAGAGAAATGGGAGTGATAGGGAAAAGATATTAAAACAGAAGGAAATGTTTTGGATTTTTGAAATGGGAAGTATGGAGCCATATGGGCTAAATAGAGATTTTGATTGGTCAATTTTTTTGTAAAAAATTTCCCTTGCATTATTTTTTTGTAAAAATTTCCCTTGCATTATGATTTGAAACATTCTTTACTAATGATAGTATAAATACTCTTTACTATTTATAGTATAATTCTTCACTAATTATAGTGTAATTCTTTACTGTTATAGTATAACACTGTGAAATTACTGCCTAAAGTGTAACCGTGTGAGAAATTTTTCTAAAACTTACTGTTAAAAATTTAATATATGATCCTGCACAATAGTGAAATGTAAGAACAGATAACATGAAAGAAATAATCTGTGTTTAAGCAAACATTTAGTTTAAGTTTTAGTTACATTTTATCATGTAATTAGAAATGTTTTTAATGTGTTAATCACAAATTGACAGTAGAGGGCAGCAGATCCACCTACCAGGGTGGTTGGCGCCAAACTGAGGGTTTTAAATTGTTGCAAGTTGGTACTTTGTAACTAGCATGAGTAAGAGTGGCAACACTTGAAACGTCGCTGTTTGTATACCTGTAATGTACAGAGAATAAAGCATCTTTGAAAAGACACAGTGCTGTGGACATATCTATATTTAGCTTTTACCATACAAGCTGGTGGAGTCTGATGCTTTCAAAAAAATTGTATCTATTGGGACACCGCAGTGGAAGGTACCTGGCAGAAATTTCTTTTCACAAAAGGCAATCCCAAACCTGTACTCTGTTGTGAGAAAGGAAGTTATGGCATGTCTGGCACACAGCGTTGGGGCAAGGGTCCATATGACCACGGATAGCTGTTCTGCAAAGCATGGTCAGGGCAGGTATATCACCTACACTGCGCATTGGGTAAACCTGCTGACGTCTGACAAGCATGGAATGCGTGGCTCTGCAGAAGAGTTGGTGACACCACCACGACTTGCAGGCAGGCCTGCTGCTACCTCCTCTACTCCTCCTACTCCATCCTCTTCCATAACCTCTTCCTCGGCTGAGTCCTCTTCAACTTCTGCGTCTTGCTCCACATCTATGGCACCCCCCCAGCTCCCCAGGTACTATGCTACATCCCGGGTACGGCAGTGTCACGCCGTATTGGGGTTGACTTGCCTGAAAGCGGAGAGTCACACCGCACCAGCACTCCTGACCGCCCTGAACGCACAGGTGGATCAGTGGCTGACTCCGCACCAATTGGAGATTGGCAAGGTTGTTTCTGACAATGGAAGTAATTTGGTGTCGGCATTGAAATTGGGCAAGTTGACACATGTGCAGTGCATGGCACATGTGTGTAATCTAATTGTACAACGATTTGTCCATAAGTACCCAGGTTTACAGGACGTCCTGAAGCAGGCCAGGAAGGTGTGTGGCCATTTCAGGCGTTCCTACACGGCCATGGCGCACTTGTCCGATATCCAGCGTCGAAACAACCTGCCAGTGAGGCGCTTGATTTGCGATAGCCCGACACGGTGGAATTCAACACTCCTAATTTTTGACCGCCTGCTCCAACAAGAAAAAGCTGTTAATGAGTATTTGTATGACCGGGGTGCTAGGCCAGCCTCTGGGGAGCTGGGGATAATTTTGCCAAATTACTGGACGCTCATGCGCAATGCCTGTAGGCTCATGCGTCCTTTTGAGGAGGTGACAAACCTTGTCAGTCGCACCGAAGGCACCATCAGCGACATCATACCATTTGTTTTCTTCCTGGAGCGTAACCTGCGAAGAGTGCTGGATCAGGCCGTAGATGAGCGTGAAGAGGAAGAGGAAGAGTTGTGGTGTCCATCACCCCCACAAACAACCTTATCAGCATTGCTTGCTGGACCTACGGCAACGCAGGAAGAGGAGTGTGAGGAAGAGGAGTCAGAGGAGGAATGTGGCTTTGAGGAGGAGGAGGAAGACAGAGCACAACAGGCATCCCAGGGTGCTCGTTGTTGTCACCTCTCTGGTACCCGTGGTGTTGCACGTGGCTGGGGGGAAGAAGATACCCTCAGTGAGATCAGTGAGGACGAGGAATGGGACATGATTAGCTCGGCATCCATCCTTGTTCAAATGGGTTCTTTCATGCTGTCGTGCCTGTTGAGGGACCCTCATATAAAAAAGCTGAAGGAGAACGACCTGTACTGGGTGTCCACGCTCCTCGACCCCCGGTATAAGCATAAAGTGCCTGAAATGTTACCAAATTCCCGCAAGTCGGAAAGGATGGAGCATTTTAAGAATAAATTAAAAAATATGCTTTACACAGCGTTTAAGGGTGATGTCCCAGCACAACGGGAATGTAACAGGGGAAGAGATGAAATTAATCCTCCTCCTCCTCCCACGACCACGGCGGCAAGGACAGGACGCTTTCCTGACGTCTTGTTGATGGAGGACATGCGTACCTTTTTAACTCCCATGCATCCCCAGAGCCTTTTGGGATCCAGCCTCAGAGAAAGACTCAACCGACAGGTAGCAGACTACCTAGCTTTAACTGCGGATCTCGACACTCTCAGGAGTGATGGACCCCTTGACTACTGGGTGTGCAGGCTTGACTTGTGGCCTGAGCTATCCCAATTTGCAATGGAACTTCTGGCCCGCCCCGCTTCAAGTGTCCTGTCCGAAAGGACCTTCAGTGCAGCAGGAGGTTTTGTCACTGAGAAGAGAAGTCGCCTAGGTCAAAAAAGCCTTGACTATCTCACTTTTATAAAAATGAATGAGGGATGGATCCCAAAGGGACTGACATTGGGCGATACATTTGAGTAAACAAGGCCTGATGATGAGATGAGCTGGCTTGGGCTACAACTGGTACACAGGCTGGCCTTTTTTTTTTCTTATAAAGCCGGATGACTTGCTTGACTTATCCGCCAACAACTAGTGTTCAAGCCACAAGCTTTTAGGGCACTTTCTAAATGTTTTACAAACATCAATTTTTCTGGCCGCTGCTACAGCAGTTGCTACAACAATACCCACATTTTTCAGTCATTTGTACATTCCTAATTTTTCTGGCCTCTGCTGCTGCTCTTTGGGTACAAAACTCAAATAAAAAAATAAGGCACATAACAGTGATTAAACTGTTAAGAATAGTACAACTTAACACACCACTCATATCTGGTGGACCATTAAATTGCACGCGCAGTGCCCCAAATGTGAAGTAGGAGGACCGACCAAGCATCTTTATCCGTCTCTTGGTTGCTCTAAATTATCTCCGGTTTCCATCTATGCCATACCTGTACTCTATTGTGCAAAAGGGTGGCATATGTGGTGTTTCATGCTGTTGTGCCTGTTGCGGGTCGTGGCCCATGGTATAAAAAGGCTGAAGGAGAACGACCTGTAATGGGTGCCCAAGCACATTTTTTGAAAAATGTTCCCGGTTCCTCTCAATTATCTCCGGGTTTCTAAAATGGATGCCATACCTGTACTCGATTGTGCAAAAGGATGGCATATGTGGTGTTTCCTGCAGTTGTTTCTGTTGAGGGTGCTGGACCCTCTTATAAAAATGCTGAAGGAGAACGACCTGTAGAGGGTGTCCAAGCATGGTTTTTTGGGCAATTTCACGTTTCCAAAATTTTTTCTCTGGGTTTCTAAAATCAATGCCGTACCTGTACTCTATTGTTCAAAAGGATGCCATATGTTGTCTTTACTGCTGTTGTTTCATATGAGGGTCCTGGACTCTCTTATAAAAAGGCTGAAGTAGAAAGAAGTGTCCTGGGTGTCCAATCATCTTTTTGGTTCAATTTCCCGGTTGCAACAAATTATCTCCGGGTTTCTAAAATCAATGCTTTACCTGTACTCTATTGTTCAAAAGGATGCCATATGTCCTCTTTCCTGCTGTTGTTTCTGTTGAGGGTCCTGGACCCTGTTATAAAAAGGCTGAAGGAGAAAGAAGTGTACTGGGTGTCCATCCAATCATTTTTTTTATTCAAATTCCCGGTTGCAAAAAATTATCTCCAGGTTTCTAAAATCAATGCTTTACCTGTACTCTATTGTTCAAAAGGATGCCATGTGTTCTCTTTCCTGCTGGTGTTTTGTTTGAGGGTTCTGGACCCTCTTATAAAAAGGCCTAAGGAGAAAGAAGTGTACTGGGTGTCCAATCAATGTTTTTTTATATTTCCCAGTTGCCAAAAATTATCTCTGTGTTTCTAAAATCAATGCCTTACATGTACTCTATTGTTCAAAAGGATGCCATATGTCCTCTTTCCTGCTGGTGTTTTGTTTGAGGGTCCTGGACCCTCTTATAAAAAGGCCTAAGGAGAAAGAAGTGTACTGGGTGTCCTGTCCAATCAATGTTTTTTTATATTTCACGTTTCCTAACAATTATCTCTGGGTTTATAAAATCAATGCCTTACCTGTAATCTATTGTTAAAAAGGATGCCATATGTCCTCTTTCATGCTGTTGATTCGGTTAAGGGTCCTGGACCCTCTTCTAAAAAGGCCTAAGGGTAAAGCAGTGTACTGTGTGTCCAATCAATGTTTTTTTTTATTTCCCTGTTCATAAAAATTATCTCAGGGATTCGATAATCAATGCCTTACCTGTAAACTATTGTTCAAAAGGATGCCATATGTCCTCTTTCCTGCTGTTGTTTCTGTTGAGGGTCCTGTACCCTCTTATAAAAAGGCCGAAGGAGAAAGAAGTGTACTGGGTGTCCTGTCCAATGTTTTTTTCTATTTCACGTTTCCTAAAAATTATCTCCGGGTTTCTAAAATCAATGCTTTACCTGTACTCTATTGTTCAAAAGGATGCCATATGTCCTCTTTCCTGCTGCTGTTTTTGTTGAGGGTCCTGGACCCTCTTATAAAAAGGCCGAAGGATAAAGAAGTGTATAAGGCCTAAGGATAAAGAAGTGTACTGGGTGTCCAATCAATGTTTTTTTCTATTTCCCGGTTGCAACAAATTATCTCAGGGTTTCTAAAATCAATGCCTTACCTGTAATCTATTGTTCAAAAGGATGCCATATGTCCTCTTTCCTGCTGTTGTTTTTGTTGAGGGTCCAGGACCCTCTTCTAAAAAGGCCGAAGGAGAACAACCTGTACTGTACTGGGTGTCCAATCATGTTTTTGTTTTCAATTTCACGGTTCCTAATAAATATCTCTGTGTAACTAAAATCAATGCCATACCTGTACTCTATTGTTCAAAAGGATAGCATATGTGGTGTTTCATTCTGTTGTGGCTGTTGAGGGTCATGGCCGTGGGACAGAGTATAAAACGGCTGAAGGAGAACGACCTGTACTGCCTTGCTGCTCCTTTTAGGCAGGCCAGCTCTTTGCATACATGCCCACAGACTCTGTAATGCATGCCTCTTTTAGGGAGAGGTGCAGCCATAATGCAGGGTCGGAACCTCTGCCTGCAACTGTTATACTTGATTTTGCGAAAGGAAGTAACCTTACCATGGTTCCCTGCACGCACGTCTTGTTGTTATATTTTGGTGAGGGTAATCATGATGGCCATGTAGACCACCCCCGAGAGGCATGGAAGTAAGGGATGAGATGAAAGTGCTAAGAATAGTACAACTTGAAACAACAGAGTTAGCCATGGGTGTTAGTTCAAGACCGCTTGGCTTTTTTTTGGCTTTGGGTGCGGCTAATCATGCAGGCCATATAGAGCTGCCAACATTCGGTGTTGTATCAGGTATTAAACTAATAAGAACAGTACTACCAAAATACAGCCAATGAAGGGCCTTATGAAGACTGAGCCAAGGTTGGATTGTAGTATTTGGTTAGGCTAATCATGATGGCCATGTAGACCACCACCGAGAGGCCTGGAAGTAACAGGGATGAGATGAAAGTGCTAAGAATAGTACTACTTGAAACAACCAAGTTAGCCATGGGTGTTAGTCCAAGACCGCTTGGCTTTTTTTTGGCTTTGGGTGCGGCTAATCATGCAGGCCATATAGAGCTGCCACCATTCGGTGTTGTATCAGGTATTAAACTAATAAGAACAGTACTACCAAAATACAGCCAATGAAGGGCCTTATGAAGACTGAGCCAAGGTTGGATTGTAGTATTTGGTTAGGCTAATCATGATGGCCATGTAGACCACCACCGAGAGTCCTGGAAGTAACAGGGATGAGATGAAAGTGCTAAGAATAGTACTAATTGAAACAACCGAGTTAGCCATGGGTGTTAGTCCAAGACCGCTTGGCTTTTTTTTTGCTTTGGGTGCAGCTAATCATGCAGGAAATATAGAGCTGCCACCATTCAGTGTTGTATCAGGTATTAAACTAATAAGAACAGTACTACCAAAATACAGCCAATGAAGGGCCTTATGAAGACTGAGCCAAGGTTGGATTGTAGTATTTGGTTAGGCTAATCATGATGGCCATGTAGACCACCACCGAGAGGCCTGGAAGTAACAGGGATGAGATGAACGTGCTAAGAATAGTACTACTTGAAACAACCGAGTTAGCCATGGGTGTTAGTCTAAGACCTCTTGGCTTTTTTTTGGCTTTGGGTGCGGCTAATCATGCAGGCCATATAGAGCTGCCACCATTCGGTCTTGTATCAGGTATTAAACTAATAAGAACAGAACTACCAAAATAAAGCCAATTAACAGGCTTTCAAGAGCCAAGGTTTTATTGTTGTACTTTGTTAGGATAATCATGATGGGCATGTAGACCACCACCGAGAGGCCTGGAAGTAACAGGGATGAGATGAAAGTGCTAAGAATAGTACAACTAGAAACAATCGAGTTAGCCATGGGTGTTAGTCCAAGACCGCTTGGCTTTTTTTTGGCTTTGGGTGCGGCTAATCATGCAGGCCATATAGAGCTGCCAACATTCGGTGTTGTATCAGGTATTAAACTAATAAGAACAGTACTACCAAAATACAGCCAATGAAGGGCCTTATGAAGACTGAGCCAAGGTTGGATTGTAGTATTTGGTTAGGCTAATCATGGTGGACATGTAGACCACCACCAAGAGGCCTGGAAGTAACAGGGATGAGATGAAAGTGCTAAGAATAGTACTACTTGAAACAACCGAGTTAGCCATGGGTGTTAATCCAAGACCGCTTGGCTTTTTTTTGGTTTGGGTGCGGCTAATCATGCAGGCCATATAGAGCTGCCACCATTCGGTGTTGTATCAGGTATTAAACTAATAAGAACAGTACTACCAAAATACAGCCAATGAAGGGCCTATGAAGACTGAGCCAAGGTTGGATTGTAGTATTTTGTTAGGCTAATCATGATGGCCATGTAGACCACCTCCGAGAGGCCTGGAAGTAACAGGGATGAAAGTGCTAAGAATAGTACTAATTGAAACAACCGAGTTAGCCATGGGTGTTAGTCCAAGACCGCTTGGCTTTTTTTTGGGTTTGGGTGCGGCTAATCATGAAGGCCAGATAGACCTGCCACCATTCGGTGTTGTAACAGGTATTAAACTGCTAAGAACAGTACTACTTAACACAACCTAGTTACCATGGGTCCCAGAGCATATGTTTTGTTATTATATTTTGTAAGGGTAATCATGCAGGCCATATAGACCTCCCCCAATAGGGTGAGTAACAGGTATTGAAATGCTAAGAACAGTACTACTTAACACAAAGTTACCATGGGTCCCAGAGCATATGTCTTATTATTATATTTTGTTCAGTTAATCATGCAGGCCATATAGACCTCCCCCGATAGGGTGAGTAACAGGTATTAAAATGCTAAGAAGAGTACTACTTTACACAACCTAGTTACCATGGGTCCCAGACCGCATGTCTTGTTATTATATTTTGTAAGGGTAATCATGCAGGCCATATAGACCTCCCCCGATAGGGTGAGTAACAGGTATTAAAATGCTAAGAACAGTACTAATTAACACAAGCTAGTTACCATGGGTCCCACACCGCGTTTCTTGTTGTTATACTTTGTCAGGGTAATCATGCAGGCCATATAGACCTCCCCCGATAGGGTGAGTAACAGGTATTAAAATGCTAAGAACAGTACTAATTAACACAAGCTAGTTACCATGGGTCCCACACCGCGTGTCTTGTTGTTATACTTTGTCAGGGTAATCATGCAGGCCATATAGACCTCCCCCGACAGGGTGTAACAGGTATTAAAATGCTAAGAACAGTACTACTTAACACAACCTAGTTACCATGGGTCCCAGACCCAGAGCAGATGTCTTATTATTATATTTTGTATGGGTAATCATGCAGGCCGTATAGACCTCCCACGATAGGGTGAGTAACAGGTATTAAAATGCTAAGAAGAGTAATACTTAACACAACCTAGTTACCATGGGTCCCAGACCGCATGTCTTGTTATTATATTTTGTAAGGGTAATCATGCAGGCCATATAGACCTCCCCTGATAGGGTGAGTAACAGGTATTAAAATGCTAAGAACAGTACTAATTAACACAAGCTAGTTACCATGGGTCCCACACCGCGTGTCTTGTTGTTATACTTTGTCAGGGTAATCATGCAGGCCATATAGACCTCCCCCGACAGGGTGTAACAGGTATTAAAATGCTAAGAACAGTACTACTTAACACAACCTAGTTACCATGGGTCCCAGACCCAGAGCAGATGTCTTATTATTATATTTTGTATGGGTAATCATGCAGGCCGTATAGACCTCCCACGATAGGGTGAGTAACAGGTATTAAAATGCTAAGAAGAGTAATACTTAACACAACCTAGTTACCATGGGTCCCAGACCGCATGTCTTGTTATTATATTTTGTATGGGTAATCATGCAGGCCGTATAGACCTCCCACGATAGGGTGAGTAACAGGTATTAAAATGCTAAGAAGAGTAATACTTAACACAACCTACTTACCATGGGTCCCAGCCCGCATGTTTTGTTATTATATTTTGTAAGGGTAATCATGCAGGCCATATAGACCTCCCCTAACAGGTATTAAAATGCTAAGGAAATTACTACTTAACACAACCTAGTTACCATGGGTCCCAGACCGCATGTTTTGTTATTATATTTTGTAAGGGTAATCATGCAGGCCATATAGATCTCCACCGATAGGGTGAGTAACAGCTATTAAAATGCTAAGGACATTACTACTTAACACAACATAGTTACCATGGGTCCAAGACCCAGAGCAGATGTCTTATTATTATATTTTGTATGGGTAATCATCCAGGCCGTATAGACCTCCCCAAATAGGGGGAGTTACAGAGATTAAAGTGCTAAGAATGGTACTACTTAAAACACAACCTAGTTAACATGTGTCCCAGACCGCATGTCTTATTATTATATTTTTTCAGGGTAATCAGGCAGGCCATATAGACCTCCCCCGATAGGGGGGGGTAACAGGGATTAAAGTGCTAAGAAAAGTACTAATTAACACAAGCTAGTTACCATGGGTCCAACACCGTGTGTCTTGTTGTTATACTTTGTCAGGGTAATCATGCAGGCCATATAGACCTCCCTTAGTAACAGGGATTACAGTTCTAAGAATAGTACTTCTTAAACACAACCTAGTTACCATGGGTCCCAGACCAGATGTTTTCTTGTTATACTTTGTCAGGCTAATCATGCAGGCCATATAGAACTCCAACAAAAGGGGGGGGGGGGGGTAAGAGGGATTCAAGTGATAAGAAAAGTTTTACTTAACACAACAAAATTACCATGGGTCCCAGACCGCGTGTCTTGTTGTTATACTTTGTCAGGGTAATCATAACCGCCATATAGACCTCCACCAATAGGGGGAGTTACAGGGCTGAAAGTGCTAAGAATAGTACTACTTAACACAACCTAGTTAACATGGGTCCAAGACCGCATGTTTAATTATTATACTTTATCAGGGTAATTATATATCTAACAAATCTATCTATTTCTCTTCTATCGATTCTATCTAACTATCAATCTATGTATATCTATCTATCCTATCTATCGATCTATCTTCTGTCCGGACTGTTTTGAGACAGTCACTTGTGTTTTTGACAAATTTGAAGTAGGAGGACAGAACAATATCTTCTTCCATCTCCCGGTTCCAAAAATGAAGGCCATATAGACCTCCCCCGATAGGGGGAGTAACAGGTTGTAGTAAACTGTTAAGAATAGTACTACTTAACACACCACGGGTCACAGACCGCATGTCTTATTGTTATACTCTGTCAGGGAAATTATATATATTTCAAATCGATTTATTTATCTATCAAATCGATCGAACTATCAAACGTATCTATCAAATGTAGATTGCATCTATTGATCGATGTAATTCGTATCTATAAAATGTATATTACATATTTTGGTTGATGTTATTCGTATCTATAAAATGTATATTGCATCTTTGATTCGATAACATTCGTATCTATCAAATGTATATTGCATCTATTGATCGATGTAATTCGTATCTATCAAATGTATATTGCATCTATTGATCTATGTACAGTGTATCGATCATATGTATATTGCATCGATTGAGCTATGTAATCTATGTATCTATCTATCAAATCTATCTATCTCGTGGTTGTGCAAGTGGACTGTTTGCGGTTGATTGTGGTGCGTTACACTTGGAGTTTGCTCTGTCACTGTGAAGCGGCCGTAACCCTTACACTACCTGATGGATACAACATCATAACTGATGTTTTAAAGCACGTTATTGCAAACAATTTGGGAATGTTAGGTGATTTAGGCCCTTTATGGGTTAAAAGCAGACTCTGCATAAACTATGTAATTTTCCATGGGAGTTTTGCCAGGGATCCCCCTCCAGCATGCCACAGTCCAGGTGTTAGTCCCCTTGAAACAACTTTTCCATCACTATTGTGGCCAGAAAGAGTCCTTGTAGGTTTTAAAGTTCGCCTGCCTATTGAATTCAATGGCGGTTCGCCGGTTCGCAAACAATACCGGAAGTTCGAGTCCGCCGTTCGGGAACCGAAATTTTTAAGTTCGCGACATCACTAGTGGACACCCAGTACAGGTCGTTCTCCTTCAGCTTTTTTATACGAGGGTCCCTCAACAGGCACGACAGCATGAAAGACCCCATTTGCACAAGGTTGGATGCCGAGCTACTCATGTCCCGTTCCTCGTCCTCAGTGATCTCACTGAAGGTATCTTCTTCCCCCCAGCCACGTACAACACCATGGGTACCAGATAGGTGACAACGAGCACCCTGGGATGCCTGTTGTGGTTGGTCTTCCTCCTCCTCCTCAAAGCCACATTCCTCCTCTGACTCCTCTTCCTCACAATCCTCTTCCAGCATTGCCGCAGGTCCAGCAAGCGATGCTGATAAGGCTGCTTCTGGTGGTGATGGTGACAACAACTCTTCCTCTTCACACTCATCTACGGCCTGATCCAGCACTCTTCGCAGGGCACGCTCCAGGAAGAAAACAAATAGTATGATGTCGCTGATGGTGCCTTCGGTGCGCTTGACTAGGTTTGTCACCTCCTCAAAAGGACGCATGAGCCTACAGGCATTGCGCATGAGCGCCCAGTAATGTGGCAAAAAAATCCCAGCTCCCCAGAGGCTGTCCTAGCACCCCGGTCATACAAATACTCATTAACTGCTATTTCTTGTTGGAGCAGGCGGTCGAACATTAGGAGTGTTGAATTCCAACGTGTCAGGCTGTCGCAAATCAAGCACCTCACTGGCATGTTGTTTCGCCACTGGATATCAGAAAAGTGCACCATGGCCGTGTAGGAACGCCTGAAATGGCCACACACCTTCCTGGCCTGCTTCAGGACGTCCTGTAAGCCTGGGTACTTATGCACAAAGCGTTGTACGATCAGATTACACACATGTGCCATGCACGGCACATGGGTCAACTTGCCCAATTTCAATGCCGCCACCAAATTACTTCCGTTGTCAGAAACCACTTTGACGATATCCAGTTGGTGCGGAGTCAGCCACTGATCCACCTGTGCGTTCAGGGCGGACAGGAGTGCTGGTCCGGTGTGACTCTCTGCTTTCAGGCAAGTCAACCCCAATACGGCGTGACACTGCCGTATCCGGGATGTGGAATAGTACCTGGGGAGCTGGGGGGGGGCTGCCGTTGATGTGGAGCAAGATGCAGCAGCAGAAGAAGAGGACTCAGCCGAGGAGGTTATGGAAGAGGATGGAGTAGGAGGAGTAGAGGAGGTGGCAGCAGGCCTGGCTGCAAGTTGTGGCGGTGTCACCAACTCTGCAGAGCCACCCATTCCATGGTTGTCAGCCATCAGCAGGTTTACCCAATGCGCAGTGTAGGTGATATACCTGCCCTGACCATGCTTTGCAGACCAGCTATCAGTGGTCAGATGAACCCTTGCCCCAACACTATGTGCCAGACGCGCCATTACTTCCTTTCGCACAATCGAGTACAGGTTGGGGATTGCCTTTTGTGAAAAGAAATTTCGGCCGGGTACCTTCCACTGCGGTGTCCCAATAGCTACAAATTTTTTGAACGCCTCAGACTCCACCAGCTTGTATGGTAAAAGCTGGCGGGCTAAGAGTTCAGACAAGCCAGCTGTCAGACGCCGGGCAAGGGGGTGACTTTGTGACATTGGCTTCTTACACTGAAACATGTCCTTGACAGACACCTGACTGTGGGCAGGAAATGCTCCGGAAGAGAGACGGAGTGGCGGATGGTTGAGAGGGGGCAAGGAGGAGAGCAGTGGTTGACGTGGCTGAAGATGCTGGACCAGGAGGAGGATGGCGGCTTTGAGTTTGTGTGCTGCTTTTACTCATGTGTTGAGCCCATAGGCGTTTGTGATGTGCGATCATGTGCCTTTGCAAAGCAGTTGTACCTAGGTGGGTGTTGGACTTCCCACGACTCAGTTTCTTTTGGCACAGGTTGCAAATGGCATCACTGTTGTCAGAGGCAGACACACAAAAAAAATGCCACACTGCTGAGCTCTGCGATGACGTTATTCTGGTGGTGGCAACAGCATGCGTTGATTGGCTTGCTGTCTGGCTGACCCTGGGTGCCGATGCATGCTGTCTGACTGTGCCACTAGCTCCTTGCGATGACCTCTCCCTGCTTCCAACTCGTCTCCTCCTCCTCTCTGTCTCCCCATCTGAACTTTCCCCCTTCTTCTCTTCTAGCGGGCACCCACGGGACATCCACGGACGCAAGTCGGCCTGGCACACATGCTGGCAGACAGGCAACTGCAATTAGATTACACTAGCAGACTGATGTTTCACAGTCAAAAAAGTTTTTGTTTTTTTAAATTTACACTAATGTTACACCAGATATGAGTGGTGGCACTGGGAAAGTGGGCCTGGCACACACGCTGGCAGGCAGGCAACTGCAATTAGATTACACTAGCAGACTGATGTTTCACAGTCAAAAAAGTTTTTTTTTTTTAAATTTACACTAATGTTACACCAGATATGAGTGGTGGCACTGGGCAAGTGGGCACAGTATATGCTGTAAGCCTGGCACACATGCTGGCAGGCAGGCAACT
The DNA here is from genome assembly GCF_027579735.1 of Bombina bombina. Lineage (NCBI taxonomy): Eukaryota > Metazoa > Chordata > Amphibia > Anura > Bombinatoridae > Bombina > Bombina bombina. The sequence goes on from NC_069507.1 coordinate 165,620,358, forward strand.
GCAATTAGATTACACTAGCAGACTGATGTTTAACAGTCAAAAAATATTTTTTTTTTTAAATTTACACTACTGTTACAACAGATATGAGTGGTGGCACTGTGGATAAGTGGGCCTGGCACACACGCTGGCAAACAGGCAACAGCAATTAGACTACACAAGCAGACTGATGTTTCACAGTCAAAAAAGTTTTTTTTTTTAAATATACACTAATGTTACACCAGATATGAGTGGTGGCACTGGGCAAGTGGGCATAGTATACGCTGTGAGCCTGGCACACACGCTGGCAGGCAGGCAACTGCAATTAGATTACACTAGCAGACTGATGTTTAACAGTCAAAAAAGTTTTTATTTTTTAAATTTACACTACTGTTACAACAGATATGAGTGGTGGCACTGTGGGCAAGTGGGCCTGGCACACACGCTGGCAGGCAGGCAACTGCAATTAGATTACACTAGCAGACTGATGTTTCACAGTCAAAAAAGTAGTTTTTTTTTAAATTGACACTACGTTTTGATACACCAGATATGAGTGGTGGCACTGGGCAAGTGGGCCTGGCACACATGCTGGCAGGCAGGCAACTGCAATTAGACTACACAAGCAGACTGATGTTTCACAGTCAAAAAAGTTTTTTTTTTTAAATATACACTAATGTTACACCAGATATGAGTGGTGGCACTGGGCAAGTGGGCACAGTATACGCTGTGAGCCTGGCACACACGCTGGCAGGCAGGCAACTGCAATTAGATTACACTAGCAGACTGATGTTTAACAGTGAAAAAAGTTTTTATTTTTTAAATTTACACTACTGTTACAACAGATATGAGTGGTGGCACTGTGGGCAAGTGGGCCTGGCACACACGATGGCAGGCAGGCAACTGCAATTAGATTACACAAGCAGACTGATGTTTCACAGTCAAAAAAGTTTTTTTTTTTTTTTAATTTACACTACTGTTTGTTACACCAGATATGAGTGGTGGCACTGGGCAAGTGGGCACAGTATACGCTGTGAGCCTGGCACACACGCTGGCAAGCAGGCAACTGCAATTAGATTACACAAGCAGACTGAAGTTTCACAGTAAAAAAAGTTTTTTTTTTTATATTTACACTACTGTTACACCAGATATGAGTGGTGGCACTGGGCAAGTGGGCACAGTATACGCTGTGAGCCTGGCACACACGCTGGCAGGCAACTGCAATTAGATTACACAAGCAGACTGATGTTTTACAGTCAAAAAATATTTTTTTATATATTTACACTACTGTTACACCAGACATGAGTGGTGGCACTAGGCAAGTGAGCACAGTATACGCTTTGAGCCTGGCACACACGCTGGCAGGCAGGCAACTGCAATTAGATTACACAAGCAGACTCATGTTTCACAGTCAAAAAAGTTTTTTTTTTTTTAAATTTACACTACTGTTACACCAGATATGAGTGGTGGCACTGGGCAAGTGGGAACAGTATACGCTTTGAGCCTGGCACACACGCTGGCAGGCAGGCAACTGCAATTAGATTACACAAGCAGACTCATGTTTCACAGTCAAAAAAGTTTTTTTTTTTTTAAATTTACACTACTGTTACACCAGATATGAGTGGTGGCACTGGGCAAGTGGGAACAGTATACGCTTTGAGCCTGGCACACACGCTGGCAGGCAGGCAACTGCAATTAGATTACACAAGCAGACTGATTTTTCACAGTCAAAAAAGTTTTGTTTTTTTAAATTTACACTAATGTTACACCAGATATGAGTGGTGGCACTGGGCAAGTGGGCACAGTATACGCTGTGAGCCTGGCACACACGCTGGCAGGCAAGCAACTGCAATTAGATTACACTAGCAGACTGATGTTTCACAGTCAAAAAAGTTTTTTTTTTAAAATTTACACTACTGTTACACCAGATATGAGTGGTGGCACTGGGCAAGTGGGCCTGGCACACACGCTGGCAGGCAGGCAACTGCAATTAGATTACACTAGCAGACTGATGTTTCACAGTCAAAAAAGTTATTTTTTTAAATTTACACTACTGTTTGTTACACCAGATATGAGTGGAGGCACTGGGCAAGTGGGCCTGGTACACACGCTGGCAGGCAGGCAACTGCAATTAGATTACACTAGCAGACTGATGTTTCACAGTCAAAAAAGTTTTTTTTTTAAATTTACACTACTGTTTGTTACACCAGATATGAGTGATGGCACTGGGCAAGTGGGCCTGGCACACACGCTGGCAGGCAGGCAACTACAATTAGATTACACTAGCAGACTGATGTTTCACAGTCAAAAAAACACATTTTATGCTTACCTGATAAATGTATTTCTCTTGTGGTGTATCCAGTCCACGGATCATCCATTACTTGTGGGATATTCTCATTCCCAACTGGAAGTTGCAAGAGGACACCCACAGCAGAGCTGTTATATAGCTCCTCCCCAAACTGCCATATCCAGTCATTCGACCGAAAACAAGCCGAGAAAGGAGAAACCATAGGGTGCAGTGGTGACTGTAGTTTAAATTTAAAAATTACCTGCCTTAAAATGACAGGGCGGGCCGTGGACTGGATACACCACAAGAGAAATAAATTTATCAGGTAAGCATAAATTGTGTTTTCTCTTGTAAGGTGTATCCAGTCCACGGATCATCCATTACTTGTGGGATACCAATACCAAAGCTAAAGTATACGGATGAAGGGAGGGACAAGGCAGGTACTTAAACGGAAGGTACCACTGCCTGTGAAACCTTTCTCCCAAAAATAGCCTCCGAAGAAGCAAAAGTATCAAGTTTGTAGAATTTTGAAAAAGTATGAAGCGAAGACCAAGTCGCCGCCTTGCAAATCTGTTCAACAGAAGCCTCATTTTTAAAGGCCCAAGTGGAAGCCACAGCTCTAGTAGAATGAGCTGTAATCCTTTCAGGAGGCTGCTGTCCAGCAGTCTCATAGGCTAAGTGGATTATGCTTCTTAGCCAAAAAGAAAGAGAGGTTGCCGAAGCCTTTTGACCTCTCCTCTGTCCAGAGTAGACAACAAACAAAGCAGATGTTTGACGAAAATCTTTAGTAGCTTGTAAGTAAAACTTTAAAGCACGAACCACGTCCAGATTGTGTAATAGACGTTCCTTCTTCGAAGAAGGATTAGGACACAAGGATGGAACAACAATCTCTTGATTGATATTCTTGTTAGATACCACCTTAGGTAAAAACCCAGGTTTGGTACGCAGGACTACCTTATCCATATGAAAAATCAGATAAGGAGAATCACATTGTAAGGCAGATAACTCGGAGACTCTACGAGCCGAGGAAATAGCTACCAAAAAAAAAAATTTCCAAGATAAAAGTTTGATATCTATGGAATGAAGAGGTTCAAACGGAACTCCTTGAAGAACCTTAAGAACCAAATTTAAGCTCCATGGCGGAGCAACAGGTTTAAACACAGGCTTGATTTTAACTAAAGCCTGACAAAATGCCTGAACGTCTGGAACATCTGCCAGACGCTTGTGCAAAAGAATAGACAGAGCAGAAATCTGTCCCTTTAAGGAACTAGCTGACAATCCTTTTTTCCAAACCTTCTTGGAGAAAGGATAATATCCTAGGAATCCTGACCTTACTCCATGAGTAACCCTTGGATTCACACCAATAAAGATATTTACGCCATATCTTATGGTAAATTTTCCTGGTGACAGGCTTTCGTGCCTGTATTAAGGTATCAATGACTGACTCGGAGAAGCCACGCTTTGATAAAATCAAGCGTTCAATCTCCAGGCAGTCAGTCTCAGAGAAATTAGATTTGGATGGTTGAAAGGACCTTGAAGTAGAAGGTCCTGTCTCAGAGGCAGAGACCATGGTGGAAAGGATGACATGTCCACTAGATCTGCATACCAGGTCCTGCGTGGCCACGCAGGTGCTATCAGAATCACTGATGCTCTCTCCTGCTTGATCTTGGCAATCAGTCAAGGGAGCAGAGGAAACGGTGGAAACACATAAGCAAGGTTGAAAGACCAGGACGCTGCTAGAGCATCTATCATTGTCGCCTTGGGATCCCTGGACCTGGATCCGTAACACGGAAGCTTGGCGTTCTGGCGAGACGCCATGAGATCCAGTTCTGGTTTGCCCCAACGATGAATCAATTGTGCAAACACCTCCGGATGGAGTTCCCACTCCCCCGGATGAAAATCTGACGACTTAGAAAATCCGCCTCCCAGTTCTCTACACCTGGGATATGGATAGCTGATAGGTGGCAAGAGTGAATCTCTGCCCAGCGAATTATTTTTTAAACTTCTAACATCGCTAGGGAACTTCTTGTTCCCCCTTGATGGTTGATGTAAGCCACAGTCGTGATGTTGTCCGACTGAAATCTGATGTACCTCAGAGTTGCTAACTGAGGCCAAGCCTGAAGAGCATTGAATATCGCTCTTAGTTCCAGAATATTTATTGGAAGGACTGTCTCCTCCTGAGTCCACGATCCCTGAGCCTTCAGGGAGTTCCAGACTGCACCCCAACCTAGAAGGCTGGCATCTGTTATTACAATTGTCCAATCTGGCCTGCGAAAGGTCATACCTTTGGACAGATGGACCCGAGATAGCCACCAGAGAAGAGAATCCCTGGTCTCTTGATCCAGATTTAGTAGAGGGGACAAATCTGTGTAATCCCCGTTCCACTGACTGAGCATGCATAGTTGCAGCGGTCTGAGATGTAAGCGTGCAAACGGCACTTTGTCCATTGCCGCTACCATTAAGCCGATTACTTCCATACACTGAGCCACTGAAGGGCGCGGAATGGAATGAAGAACATGGCAGGAATTTAGAAGCTTTGATAACCTGGACTCCGTCAGGTAAATTTTCATTTCTACAGAATCTATCAGAGTCCCTAGGAAGGAAACTCTTGTGAGTGGGGATAGAGAACTCTTTTCCTCGTTCACTTTCCACCCATGTGACCTCAGAAATGCCAGTACTACGTCCGTATGAGACTTGGCAATTTGGAAGTTTGACGCCTGTATCAGGATGTCGTCTAAATAAGGGGCCACTGCTATGCCCCGCGGCCTTAGGACCGCCAGAAGCGACCCTAGAACCTTCGTAAAGATTCTTGGGGCTGTAGCTAATCCAAAGGGAAGAGCTACAAACTGGTAATGCCTGTCTAGAAAGGCAAACCTGAGAAACCGATGATGATCTTTGTGTATCGGAATGTGAAGATAAGCATCCTTTAAATCCACTGTAGTCATATATTGACCCTCCTGGATCATAGGTAGGATGGTACGAATAGTTTCCATCTTGAATGATGGAACTCTGAGGAATTTGTTTAAGATCTTTAGATCCAAAATTGGTCTGAAGGTTCCCTCTTTTTTGGGAACCACAAACAGATTTGAGTAAAAACCCTGTCCCTGTTCCTCCTTTGGAACTGGATGGATCACTCCCATAACTAGGAGGTCTCGTACACAGTGTAAGAATGTCTCTCTCTTTATCTGGTTTGCAGATAATTGTGAAAGGTGAAATCTCCCTTTTGGGGGGGAAGCTTTGAAGTCCAGAAGATATCCCTATAATTTCCAACGCCCAGGGATCCTGGACATCTCTTGCCCACGCCTGGGCGAAGAGTGAAAGTCTGCCCCCTACTAGATCCGTTACCGGATAGGGGGCCGTTCCTTCATGCTGTCTTAGAGGCAGCAGCAGGCTTTTTGGCCTGCTAACCTTTGTTCCAGGTCTGGTTTGGTGTCCAGACCGTCTTGGACTGAGCAAAAGTTCCCTCTTGTTTTGCATTAGAGGAAGTTGATGCCGCACCTGCCTTGAAGTTTTGAAAGGCATGAAAATTAGACTGTTTGGCCCTTGATTTGGACCTGTCCTGATGAAGGGCATGACCTTTTCCTCCAGTGATATCAGCAATAATCTCCTTCAAACCAGGCCCGAATAGGGTCTGCCCCTTGAAGGGAATGTTAAGCAGCTTAGATTTTGAAGTCACATCAGCTGACCATGATTTAAGCCATAGCGCCCTGCGCACCTGTATAACAAAACCAGAATTCTTAGCCGTTAGTTTAGTCAAATGAACAATGGCATCAGAAACAAAAGAATTGGCTAGCTTAAGTGCCCTAAGCTTGCCAAGTATGTCATCCAATGGAGTCGCTACCTGTAAAGCCTCTTCCAGAGACTCAAACCAGAACGCCGCAGCAGCAGTGACAGGAGCAATGCATGCAAGGGGCTGTAGGATAAAACCTTGTTGAATAAACATTTTCTTAAGGTAACCTTCTAATTTTTTATCCATTGGATCTAAAAAAGCACAACTGTCCTCGACAGGGATAGTAGTATGCTTTGCTAGAGTAGAAACTGCTCCCTCCACCTTAGGGACTGTCTGCCATAAGTCCCGTGTGGTGGCGTCTATAGGAAACATTTTTCTAAAAATAGGAGGGGGAGAGAACGGCACACCTGGTCTATCCCATTCCTTATTAATAATTTCTGTAAACCTTTTAGGTATTGGAAAAACATCAGTACACACCGGCACTGCATAGTATTTTTCCAGTCTACACAATTTCTCTGGCACTGCAATTGTATCACAGTCATTCAGAGCAGCTAAAACCTCCCTGAGCAACACGCGGAGGTGTTCAAGCTTAAATTTAAATGTAGAAATATCAGAGTCAGGTATCTTTCCTGAGTCATTAACATCACCCACAGACTGAAGCTCTCCTTCCTCAGCTTCTGCATATTGTGAGGCAGTATCAGACATGGTTCTTAAAGCGTCAGTATGCTCTGCATTTCGTCTAACCCCAGAGCTATCTCGCTTACCTCTAAATTCAGGTAGTCTGGCTAATACCGCTGACAGTGTATTATCCATGACTGCCGCCATGTCTTGTAAAGTAAACGCTATGGGCGCCCTGGATGTACTTGGCGCCATTTGAGCGTGAGTCCCTTGAGCGTGAGTCAAAGGATCTGACACGTGGGGAGAGTTAGTCGGCATAACTTCCCCCTCGTCAGATTCCTCTGGTGATAAATTTTTTAAAGACATAATATGATCTTTATTGCTTAAAGTGAAATCAGTACATTTGGTACACATTCTAAGAGGGGGTTCCACCATGGCTTTTAAACATAATGAACAAGGAGTTTCCTCTATGTCAGACATGTCTATACAGACTAGCAATGAGACTAGCAAGCTTGGAAAACACTTTAAATCAAGTTAACAAGCAAATATAATAAACGGTACTGTGCCTTTAAGAGAAACAAATTTTGTCAAAATTTGAAAAACAGTGAAAAAAGGCAGTAAATCAAACGAAAATTTTACAGTGTATGTAATAAGCTAACAGAGCATTGCACCCACTTGCAAATGGATGATTAACCCTTTAGTTAAAAAAAACGGATCAAAAAAACGATATAGACGTTTTTTAACAGTCACAACAAACTGCCACAGCCTGCTGTGGCCCTACCTTCCCCAATAAACGATTTTGGAAAGCCTTTGAGCCCTTTAGAGATGTCCTATAGCATTCAGGGAACTTCTGAGGGAAGCTGTATATCTCAGTCTGTAATTTTAACTGCGCAAAAAAAGCGCTAAAATAGGCCCCTCCCACTCATACTACAACAGTGGAAAGCCTCAGGAAACTGTTTCTAGGCAAAATTTAAGCCAGCCATGTGGAAAAAAACTAGGCCCCAATAAAGTTTTATCACCAAAGCATATATAAAAACGATTAAACATGCCAGCAAACGTTTTATATTGCAATTTTAAAAGGGTATTACCCCTGAGAGTAAGCATGATACCAGTCGCTATTAAATCACTGTATTCAGGCTTAACTTACATTAATCCGGTATCAGCAGCATTTTCTAGCATTTTCCATTTCTAGAAAAAATTGTAACTGCACATACCTCATAGCAGAGTAACCTGCACGCCATTCTCCCGCTGAAGTTACCTCTCTCCTCAGACATATGTGAGAACAGCAATGGATCTTAGTTACAACCTGCTAAGATCATAGAAACCTCAGGCAGATTCTTCTTCTATTTACTGCCTGGGATAAAATAGAACAAATCCGGTACTATTTAAAAATAACAAACTTTTGATTGAAGAAAAAAAACTAACTATATTTCACCACTCTCTCTTACTACCTCCATGCTTGTTGATAGTTGCAAGAGAATGACTGGGTATGGCAGTTAGGGGAGGAGCTATATAACAGCTCTGCTGTGGGTGTCCTCTTGCAACTTCCTGTTGGAAATGAGAATATCCCACAAGTAATGGATGATCCGTGGACTGGATACACCTTACAAGAGAAAGTTTGATTTTTTTAAATTTACACTACTGTTACAACAGATATGAGTGGTGGCACTGGGAAAGTGGGCCTGGCACACACGCTGGCAGGCAGGCAGGCAACTGCAATTAGATTACACTAGCAGACTGATGTTTCACAGTCAAAAAAGTTTTTTTTTTTTAAATTTACACTAATGTTACACCAGATATGAGTGGTGGCACTGGGCAAGTGGGCACAGTATACGCTGTGAGCCTGGCACACACGCTGGCAGGCAGGCAACTGCAATTAGATTACACTAGCAGACTGATGTTTAACAGTCAAAAAAGTTGTTTTTTTTAATTTACACTACTGTTACAACAGATATGAGTGGTGGCACTGTGGGCAAGTGGGCCTGGCACACACGCTGGCAGGCAGGCAACTGCAATTAGATTACACAAGCAGACTGATTTTTCACAGTCAAAAAAACAGAATTTATATTTACCTGATAAATTCCTTTCTCCTACGGTGTGTTCGGTCCACGGCTTCATCCTTACTTTTGGGATATTCTCTTCCCCTACAGGAAGTGGCAAAGAGAACACACAGCAGAGCTGTCCATATATCTCCCCTTAGGCTCCGCCCCCCCCCAGTCATTCGACCGACGGTTAGGAGAAAAAGAACCATAGGGTGCAGTGGTGACTGTAGTTGGGAAAAATAAATTTAAACCTGACTAAATGCCAGGGTGGGCCGTGGACCGGACACACCGTAGGAGAAAGGAATTTATCAGGTAAATATAAATTCTGTTTTCTCCTACATAGTTGTGTCCGGTCCACGGCTTCATCCTTACTTGTGGGAACCAATACCAAAGCTTTAGGACACGGATGAAGGGAGGGAACAAGTCAGGTAACCTAAACGGAAGGCACCACTGCTTGTAAAACCTTTCTCCCAAAAATAGCCTCCGAAGAAGCAAAAGTATTGAATTTGTAAAATTTGGTGAATGTATGCAGTGAAGACCAAGTTGCTGCCTTACAAATCTGTTCAACAGAAGCCTCATTCTTGAAAGCCCATGTGGAAGCCACAGCTCTGGTGGAATGAGCTGTAATTCGTTCAGGAGGCTGCTGTCTAGCAGTCTCATAAGCCAATCTGATGATGCTTTTCAGCCAGAAGGAAAGAGAGGTAGCAGTCGCTTTCTGACCTCTCCTCTTACCAGAATAGACAACAAACAAGGATGATGTTTGTCTGAAATCTTTAGTTGCTTGTAAATAGAATTTTAAAGCACGAACCACATCAAGATTGTGTAACAGTCGTTCCTTCCTAGAAACTGGATTAGGACACAGAGAAGGAACAATAATTTCCTGGTTAATATTTTTATTAGAAATAACTTTTGGAAGGAAACCAGGTTTGGTACGCAAAACAACCTTATCTGCATGGAACACCAGATAAGGTTAATTACACTGCAAAACAGACAATTCAGACACTCTTCTAGCAGAAGAAATAGCTACCAAAGACAAAACTTTCCAAGATAGTAACTTAATATCTATGGAATGTAGAGGTTCAAACGGAACCCCCTGAAGAACTGAAAGAACTAAATTTAGGCTCCATGGAGGAGCCACAGGTCTGTAGACAGGCTTGATTCTGACTAAAGCCTGTACAAATGCCTGAACATCTGGCACGGCTGCCAGACGCTTGTGTAACAAAACAGACAGGGCAGATATCTGTCCTTTTAAGGAACTAGCTGATAGACCTTTCTCCAATCCTTCTTGGAGAAAAGATAGTATCCTTGGAATCCTAATCTTACTCCATGAGTAACCCTTGGATTCACACCAACAAAGATATTTACGCCATATCTTATGGTAAATCTTTCTAGTGACAGGCTTTCTAGCCTGGATCAGAGTATCTATAACTGATTCCGAAAACCCACGCTTCGCTAGAATCAAGCGTTCAATCTCCAAGCAGTCAGTTGCAGAGAAACTAGGTTTGGATGTTCGAATGGACCTTGAATTAGAAGGTCCTGCCTCAAAGGTAGCTTCCATGGTGGAACCGATGACATATTCACCAGGTCTGCATACCAAGTCCTGCGTGGCCACGCAGGAGCTATCAGAATTACCGAAGCTTTCTCCTGTTTGATCCTGGCTACTAGCCGGGGGAGAAGAGGAAACGGTGGAAAGACATAAGCTAGATTGAACGACCAAGACACCACTAAGGCATCTACTAATGTCGCCTTGGGATCCCTGGACCTGGACCCGTAACGTGGAACTTTGGAGTTCTGACGTGACGCCATCAGATCCAGATCTGGAATGCCCCATAGTTGAGTTAACTGGGCAAAAATCTCCGGGTGGAGTTCCCACTCCCCCGGATGGAAAGTCTGACGACTCAGATAATCCGCTTCCCAGTTGTCCACTCCTGGGATGTGAATTGCTGATAGATGGCAGGAGTGATCCTCCGCCCATTTGATGATCTTGGATACCTCCCTCATCGCCAGGGAACTCTTTGTTCCCCCCTGATGATTGATGTACGCTACAGTCGTCATGTTGTCCGACTGAAATCTGATGAATTTGGCCTCCGCTAGTTGAGGCCATGCCTGGAGCGCATTGAATATCGCTCTCAATTCCAAAATGTTTATCGGGAGAAGAGATTCTTCCCGAGACCATAGACCCTGAGCTTTCAGGGACTCCCAGACCGCACCCCAGCCTAAGAGGCTGGCGTCGGTCGTGACAATGATCTACTCCGGTCTGCGGAAACTCATTCCCTGAGACAGGTGATCCTGAGACAACCACCAGAGGAGTGAGTCTCTGGTTTTCTGGTCCATTTGTATTTGGGGAGACAAATCTGCATAATCCCCATTCCATTGTTTGAGCATGCACAGTTGCAATGGTCTTAAATGAATTCGAGCAAAAGGAACCACGTCCATTGCCACGACCATTAGTCCTATTACCTCCATGCACTGAGCTATGGAGGGTTCTGGAATGGAGTGAAGAACTCGGCAGGTGTTCAAAAGTTTTAACTTCCTGACCTCCGTCAGAAATTTTTTCATTTCTACCGAGTCTATTATTGTTCCCAGGAAGGGAACCCTTGTAAACGGGGACAGAGAACTCTTTTCTATGTTCACCTTCCACCCGTGAGACCTTAGAAAGGCTAGAACAATGTCCGTATGAGCCTTTGCCTTGTGAAAAGACGACCCTAGTATTAAAATGTCGTCTAGATAAGGTGCTACTGCGATGCCCCTTGGCCTTAGTACCGCTAGAAGGGACCCTAGCACCTTTGTGAAAATTCTGGGAGCAGTGGCCAATCCGAAGGGAAGAGCCACAAACTGGTAATGCTTGTCCAGAAAAGCGAACCTTAGAAACTGATGGTGATCTTTGTGGATAGGAATATGCAGGTACGCATCCTTTAAGTCCACGGTAGTCATATATTGACCCTCCTGGATCATTGGCAAGATTGTCCGAATGGTTTCCATTTTGAATGATGGAACTCTGAGGAACTTGTTTAGGATTTTTAAATCCAGAATTGGCCTGAAAGTTCCTTCCTTTTTGGGAACTACAAACAGGTTTGAGTAAAACCCCCTCCCTTGTTCTGGTATCGGAACTGCGTGTATCACTCCCATTTTTAAAAGGTCTTCTACGCAATGTAAGAATGCCTGTCTCTTTATCTGGTCTAAAGATAAGCGAGACATGTGGAACCTTCCCTTTGGGGGAGAGTCTTTGAATTCTAGAAGGTACCCCTGAGAAACAATTTCTAGTGCCCAGGGGTCCGGAACATCTCTTGCCCAAGCCTGAGCAAAGAGAGAAAGTCTGCCCCCTACTAGATCTGGTCCCGGATCGGGGGCTAATCTTTCATGCTGTCTTGGTAGCAGCAGCAGGCTTCTTGGCCTGTTTACCTTTGTTCCAGCCTTGCAATGGTTTCCATGCTGGTTTGGGCTGGGATGCGTTACCCTCCAGCTTAGTGGCTGAAGAGGTAGCAGCTGGTCCGTTCCTGAAATTGCGAAAGGAACGAAAATTAGACTTGTTTTTAGCCTTGAAAGGCCTATCTTGTGGGAGGGCATGGCCCTTACCCCCAGTGATATCCGAAATAATTTCTTTCAACTCTGGCCCGAATAGGGTCTTACCCTTGAAAGGAATGTTAAGCAATTTTGTTTTGGACGACACATCCGCCGACCAAGATTTTAGCCAAAGCGCTCTGCGCGCCATGAGTGCAAAACCTGAATTTTTTGCCGCCAATTTAGCTAACTGAAAAGCGGCATCTGTAATGAAGGCATTAGCCAACTTCAGAGCGTGAATTCTGTCCATGACTTCATCATAAGAAGTCTCCTTCTGGAGAGAGTTTTCTAATTCCTCAAACCAAAAAGACGCTGCCGTGGTTACAGGAATAATGCAAGAAATTGGTTGAAGAAGAAAACCTTGTTGAACAAAAATTTTCTTAAGCAAACCTTCTAATTTTTTATCCATAGGATCTTTGAAAGCGCAACTATCTTCTATTGGTATAGTCGTGCGTTTAGCTAGTGTTGAAACTGCTCCCTCTACCTTAGGGACCGTCTGCCACGCGTCCTTTCTGGGGTCAACAATGGGGAACATTTTCTTAAATATAGGGGGGGGAACAAAAGGTACGCCTGGTCTCTCCCACTCCTTAGTCACTATATCCGCCACCCTCTTGGGTATTGGAAACGCATCAGTGTGTACTGGGACCTCTAAGAATTTGTCCATTTTACACAATTTTTCTGGGACCACCAAAGGTTCACAATCATCAAGTGTAGCTAGGACCTCCTTAAGTAGGGCGCAGAGGTGTTCTAGCTTAAATTTAAATGCTATGGTATCAGGCTCTGCCTGCTGAGAAACTTTTCCTGTGTCAGAAATTTCTCGCTCAGACAGGCCCTCCCTCACCGCCAAGTCAGATTGATGTGAGGGCACTACAGATAAATTATCCTCTGCGTCAGCATGCTCATTTTCTGTGTTTAAAACTGAGCAATCACGCTTCCTAGGAAAAACTGGCAGTTTAGATAAAAATGCTGAAAGAGAATTATCCATTACTGTCGTTAACTGTTGCATAGTAATCAAAATTGGTGCGCTAGATGTACTGGGCAACGCTGGCGCGGGCATAGCTGGTATTGACACAGAAGGAGAGGATAGCGAGCTATCTTCACTACCTTCAGCTAAAGAATCATCTTGGGCTATATTTTTAAGTGTGATTGTATGGTCCTTAAGCTGCTTGGACGCTATGGCACACTTCACACATAAATGTAATGGGGGAACCACCTTGGACTTTGAACATACAGAACATAGGCTATCTGAAGGATCAGACATGTTTGACAAACCTTAACAGAACTTCAATGCAATAAAAATTATTTTTTACAAAAACGTTACTGTCTCTTTAAATAATAAAAGTGCACACTTTATTACTGAAACATCAAAAAAACATTAAATACACATCCGATTTTAATGAAATTTTCACCACAGTGTCTTAATGCTTTGAAAAGATTGCATACAAATTTTCAGACCAATTAACCCCTCAGTGCCCAAACCGGAGCTTATTAACCGGTTAACACAGTACAGTCCCCTGCCACAGCTTCCACTGTAGCCTTTACCTTCCTTAGGGATAAATTTGGTAGCAAATAAACCTGTCTGGAGTCCTTTTCTGAGCCTCTGGACTCCCCACGTGAAGCTGTATGAACTGCCTAGTCAAAAAATGCTGCGCAATAGAGGCGCGAAAATGAGGCTTCCTTCCTCTTCATTCCAGAGTGGAGGGGCCTTTCTGACTAGAATAGGTGTCTAACCAAGTGCCAGGCGCAAATTAAACCCCAAAAGTGTTTTAAGTTTGAAAAAACCACATTATTTATAGCCAAAAATGTGCTAAAAAGCAATCGATTAAGCCCACAATTAGTGTCAACCAGCATAGAGCCCTTAATATAAGCCATCTATTTATACTGAGTGTAAGAAAAATGGCTTACTTACCCCAGAGGGATTTTCTGACAGTCTTCTAGCATTACATGTTCTTGTTAGAAAAATGACTGATCATACCTGAAGCAGATAAGCCTGCAAACTGTTCCCCCCAACTGATGTTCCCTGGTTTCAACAGTCCTGCATGGGAACAGCAATAGATTTTAGTTACTGGTGCTAAAATCATATTCCTCTTAGCAGAAATCTTCATCACTTTCTGCTGCAGAGTAAATAGTACAAGCCAGCACTATTTTAAAATAACAAACTCTTGATAGGAGAAATAAAAACTACAACTAAACACCACATACTCTTCACCACCTCCGTGGAGGTGCTACTAGTTAGAGCGGCAAAGAGAATGAATGGGGGGGCGGAGCCTAAGGGGAACTATATGGACAGCTCTGCTGTGTGTTCTCTTTGCCACTTCCTGTAGGGGAAGAGAATATCCCACAAGTAAGGATGAAGCCGTGGACTGGAGACACCAATGTAGGAGAAAGTTTTTTTTTAATTTACACTACTGTTTGTTACACCAGATATGAGTGGTGGCACTGGGCAAGTGGGCACAGTATACGCTGTGAGCCTGGCACACACGCTGGCAGGCAGGCAACTGCAATTAGATTACACTAGCAGACTGATGTTTAACAGTCAAAAAAGTTTTGTTTTTTAAAATTTACACTACTGTTTGTTACACCAGATATGAGTGGTGGCACTGGGCAAGTGGGCCTGGCACACACGCTGGCAGGCAGGCAACTGCAATTAGATTACACTAGCAGACTGATGTTTCACAGTCAAAAATAGGTTTTTTTTTTAAATTTACATTACTGTTACAACAGATATGAGTGGTGGGACTGGGAAAGTGGGCCTGGCACACACGCTGGCAGACAGGCAACTGCAATTAGATTACACTAGCAGACTGATGTTTCACAGTCAAAAAAGTTTTTTTTTTTTAAATTTACACTACTGTTACAACAGATATGAGTGTTGGCACTGTGGGCAAGTGGGCCTGGCACACACGCTGGCAGGCAAGCAACTGCAATTAGATTACACAAGCAGACTGATGTTTCACAGTCAAAAAAGTTTTTTTTTTAAATTTACACTACTGTTTGTTACACCAGATATGAGTGGTGGCACTGGGCAAGTGGGCCTGGCACACACGCTGGCAGGCAGGCAACTGCAATTAGATTACACTAGCAGACTGATGTTTCACAGTCAAAAAAGTTGTTTTTTTTTAAATTTACACTAATGTTACAACAGATATGAGTGGTGGCACTGGGAAAGTGGGCCTGGCACACACGCTGGCAGACAGGCAACTGCAATTAGATTACACTAGCAGACTGATGTATCACATTCGAAAAAGTTTTTTTTTTTAATTTACACTAATGTTACACCAGATATGAGTGGTGGCACTGGGCAAGTGGGCACAGTATACGCTGTGAGCCTGGCACACACGCTGGCAGGCAGGCAACTGCAATTAGATTACACTAGCAGACTGA
This sequence comes from Bombina bombina, assembly GCF_027579735.1. Classification (NCBI taxonomy): domain Eukaryota; kingdom Metazoa; phylum Chordata; class Amphibia; order Anura; family Bombinatoridae; genus Bombina; species Bombina bombina. The sequence goes on from NC_069507.1 coordinate 165,635,953, forward strand.
TGTTTAACAGTCAAAAAAGTTGTTTTTTTTTTAAATTTACACTACTGTTACAACAGATATGAGTGGTGGCACTGTGGGCAAGTGGGCCTGGCACACACGCTGGCAGGCAGGCAACTGCAATTAGATTACACAAGCAGACTGATGTTTCACAGTCAAATTTTTTTTTTTTTTTAACTTTACACTACTGTTTGTTACACCAGATATGAGTGGTGGCACTGGGCAAGTGGGCCTTGCACACATGCTGGCAGGCAGGCAGGCAACTGCAATTAGATTACACTAGCAGACTGATGTTTCACAGTCAAAAAAGTTTTTTTTTAAAATTTACACTACTGTTACAACAGATATGAGTGGTGGCACTGGGAAAGTGGGCCTGACACACATGCTGGCAGGCAGGCAAATGCAATTAGATTACACTAGCAGACTGATGTTTCACAGTCAAATTTAATTATTTTTTTTAATTTACACTAATGTTACACCAGATATGAATGGTGGCACTGGGCAAGTGGGCACAGTATATGCTGTGAGCAATTAGTTTACTACACTACTGTTTGTTACACCAGATATGAGTGGTGGCACTGGGCAAGTGGGCCTGGCACACACGCTGGCAGGCAGGCAACTGCAATTAGATTACACTAGCAGACTGATGTTTAACAGTCAAAAAAGTTTTTTTTTTTAAATTTACACTACTGTTACAACAGATATGAGTGGTGGCACTGTGGGCAAGTGGGCCTGGCACACACACTGGCAGGCAGGCAACTGCAATTAGATTACACTAGCAGACTGATTTTTCACAGTCAAAAAAGTTTTTTTTTTTTAAATTTACACTAATGTTACACCAGATATGAGTGGTGGCACTGGGCAAGTGGGCACAGTATATGCTGTGAGCCTGGCACACACGCTGGCAGGCAGGCAACTGCAATTAGATTACACTAGCAGACTGATGTTTAACAGTCAAAAAAGTTTTGTTTTTTTAAATTTACACTACTGTTACAACAGATATGAGTGGTGGCACTGTGGGCAAGTGGGCCTGGCACACACGCTGGCAGGCAGGCAACTGCAATTAGATTACACAAGCAGACTGATGTTTCACAGTCAAAAAAGTTTTTTTTTTTTAAATTTACACTAATTTTACACCAGATATGAGTGGTGGCACTGGGCAAGTGGGCACAGTATACGCTGTGAGCCTGGCACACACGCTGGCAGGCAGGCCACTGCAATTAGATTACACAGGAAAAAAAAGCAGCCCTAAAAAGGTCTTTTTGGGGTGCTGTCCTTACAGCAGAGATCAGATGAGTCCTTCAGGACTGTAGTGGACACTGAATACACTAGCCTAGCTATCAATTTCCCTATTAAATCAGCAGCAGTTACACTGTCCCTCCTCTCACTAAGAAAGCAGCTTCTGAATGAATCTAAAATGGCTGCTGTCCAGGAGCTGGGAGGGTCTGGGAGGGAGGGTCTACTGCTGATTGGCTGGAATGTGTCTGCAGAATGTGAGATACAAGGTCAAAGTTTACTCAATGATGATGAATAGGGGGAGGATCGAACATCGCATATGTTCGCCCATCGTTGCGAACGCGAACAAGCTATGTTCGCGGGAACTATTCGCCGGCGAACTATTCGGGACATCACTATTCTACACACAGAGAGAAGCACACTCACAGGAACGAACAACCGGCTCAATACCATTGTTAGCCTGTTCTATGGCGATTTACCACCTGGGTGCAGCTTCTTTTAGCTCAGTAATGCTTTTCACACAGTAGAACTTTCCTGTAGTATATCAGTCTGATCCCGCCTATTACGGTCAGTCCAGCACCGAAATACCAGGCAATTCCTCTCTAAACAAGGAACACAACAACCCCAGACAATCGTTTCTGCCTTCATTGGGCCTCGTCAGTGAGGTGTAGCCATATTCCTCTAAGCACACTGAGCAAGGAGTCCACGTCTGGATTCCCCTTTTTCCCATAGGGAGACTAAATACACACAGAGAGAAGCACACTCACAGGAAGAACAACCGGCTCAATACCATTGTTACCCTGTCCTATGGCGATTTACCACCTGGGTGCAGCTTCTTTTAGCCCAGTAATGCTTTTCACAGATTAGAAATTTCCTGTAGTATATCAGTCTGATGTCGCCTATTACGGTCAGTCCAGCGCCAAAATACCAGGCAATTCCTCTCTAAACAAGGAACACTACAACCCCAGACAATCGTTTCTGCCTTCATTGGGCCTCGTCAGTGAGGTGTAGCCATATTCCTCTAAGCACACTGAGCAAGGAGTCCACATCTGGATTCCCCTTTTTCCCATAGGGAGACTAAATACACACAGAGAGAAGCACACTCACAGGAAGAACAACTGGCTCAATACCATTGTTAGCCTATCCTATGGCGATTTACCACCTGGGTGCAGCTTCTTTTAGCCCAGTAATGCTTTTCATAGAGTAGAACTTTCCTGTAGTATATTAGTCTGATGTCGCCTATTACGGTCAGTCCAGCGCCAAAATACCAGGCAATTCCTCTCTGAACATGGAACACAGCAACCCCAGATGATCGTTTCGGCCTTCATTGGGCCTCGTCAGTGAGGTTTAGCCAAAGTCCTCTAAGCACACTGAGCAAGGAGTCCACATCTGGATTCCCCTTTTTCCCACAGGGAGACTAAATACACACAGAGAGAAGCACACTCACAGGAATGAACAACCAGCTCAATACCATTGTTAGCCTGTCCTATGGCGATTTACCACCTGGGTGCAGCTTCTTTTAGCACAGTAATGCTTTTCACAGAGTAGAACTTTCCTGTAGTATATCAGTCTGATCCCGCCTATTACCGTCAATCCAGGGCCAAAATACCAGGCAACTCATCTCTGAACAAGGAACACAGCAACCCCAGACAATCATTTCGGCCTTCATTGGTCCTCGTCAGTGAGGTGTAGCCAAATTCCTCTAAGCACACTGATCAAGGAGTCCACGTCTGGATTCCCCTTTTTCTTATAGGGAGACTAAATACACACAGAGAGAAGCACACTCACAGGAACAAACAACCGGCTCAATACCATTGTTAGCCTGTCCTATGGCGATTTACCACCTGGGTGCAGCATTTAGCCTAGTAATGCTTTTTCACATAGTAGAACTTTCCTGTAGTATATCAGTCTGATGTCGCCTATTACGGTCAGTCCAGTACCCCAAAATACCAGGCAATTCCTCTCTGAACAGGGAACACAGCAACCCTAGATGATCGTTTCGGCCTTCATTGGGCCTCATCAGTGAGGTGTAGCCAAATTCCTCTAAGCACACTGATCAAGGAGTCCACGTCTGGATTCCCCTTTTTCCCATAAGGAGACTAAATACACAAAGAGAGAAGTACACTCACAGGAACGAACAACCGTCTCAATACCATTGTTAGCCTGTTCTATGGCGATTTACCACCTGGGTGCAACTTCTTTTAGCCCAGTAATGCTTTTCACAGAGTAGATCTTTCCTGTAGTATATCAGTCTGATCCCGCCTATTATGGTCAGTACAGGGCCGAAATACCAGGCAATTCCTCTCTGAACAAGGAACACAGCAACCCCAGACAATCGTTTCGGCCTTCATTGGTCCTCGTCAGTGAGATGTAGCCAAACTTCTCTAAGCACACTGAACATGGAGTCCACGTCTGGATTCCCCTTTTTCCCATAGGGAGACTAAATACACACAGAGAGAAGCACACTCACAGGAACAAACAACCGTCTCAATACCATTGTTAGCCTGTTCTATGGTGATTTACCACCTGGGTGCAGCTTCTTTTAGCCCAGTAATGCTTTTCACAGAGTAGAACTTTCCTGTAGTATCTCAGTCTGATCCCGCCTATTACGGTTAGTCCAGCGCTGAAAAAACAGGCAATTCCTCTCTGAACAAGGAACACAGCATCCTCAGACGATCGTTTCGGCCTTCATTGGGCAAGTATTCTGTCAATTCTAATTACTTCTTATCGGGTGGGACCGATACGACCACGCTACATCATGGCAGTGAGGGGAAGGAGGAAGGAGGAGGAAGGAGCAGAGGGCGATCCTATGTAGGATCCATGTTTGTAAAGGGATCTGGAAGGGGTTTGCTAATGAGGTGGGGCAGCTACACTATGGAAAAAAAGTGGGTTTTTTATTTTTAAAAATAAAAACATAATTTATGCTTACCTGATAAATGTATTTCTCTTGTAGTGTATCCAGTCCACGGATCATCCATTACTTATGGAATATATTCTCCTTCCCAACAGGAAGCTGCAAGAGTCCACCCACACCAAAGCTGCTATATAGCTCCTCCCCTAACTGCCATATTCAGTAATTCGACCGAAAACATGCAGAGAAAGGAAAAACCACAGGGTGCAGTGGTGACTGTAGTTCAAATGAAAAAATTACCTGCCTTAAAGTGACAGGGCGGGCCGTGGACTGGATACACTACAAGAGAAATAAATTTATCAGGTAAGCATAAATTATGTTTTCTCTTGTTAAGTGTATCCAGTCCACGGATCATCCATTACTTATGGAATACCAATACCAAAGCTAAAGTACACGGATGACGGGAGGGACAAGGCAGGTACTTAAACGGAAGTTACCACTGCCTGTAAAAAACCCTTTCTCCCAAAAATAGCCTCCGAAGAAGCAAGGTATCAAATTTGTTAAATTTGAAAAGTATGAAGCGCAGACCAAGACTCCGTCTTGTAAATCTGTTCAACAGAAGCCACATTTAAAAAAGGCCCAAGTGAAAACCACAGCTCTAGTAGAATGAGCTGTAATCCCTTCAGGAGGCTGCTGTCCAGCAGTCTCATAAGCTAAATGAATTATGCTTTTTAACCAAAAAGACAGAGAGGCTGCTGAAGTCTTTTGACCTCTCCTCTGTCCAGAATAGACAACAAACAAAGTGAACGTTTGATGAAAACTGTAGTAGCTTGTAAGTAAAACTTTAAAGCACAAACCACGTCCAATATTGTGTAATAGACGTTCCTTCTTTGAGGAAGGATTAGGATACAAGCATGGAACAACTATCTCTTGAGTGATGTACTTGTTAGATACCACCTTAGGAAAAAACCCAGGTTGGTACACAGGACTACCTTATCCGTACGAAGGACCAGATAAGGAGAATCACATTGTAAACAGATAACTTGGAGACTCTACGAGTCGAGGAATTAGCTACCCAAAAGGAACTTTCCAAGATAAAGATTGTATCTATGGAACAAAAAAGGTTCAAACGGAACTTCTTGAAGAACCTTAAGAATCAGGTTTAAGCTCCATGGCGGAGCAACAGTTTTAAACACAGGCTTGGATCTAACCAAAGCCTGACCAAATGCCTGAACGTCTAGAATACCTGCCAGACGCTTGTGCAAAAAAATAGACAGAGTAAAAATCTGTCCCCTTTTAAGGAATTAGCTGACAACCCTTTTCTCAAAAACATCTTGGAGAAAAGATAATATCCTGGGAATCCAGACTTTACTCCATGAGTAACCCTTGGATTCATAACAATCAGATATTTACACCATATCCATGTTCAATTTTCCTAGAGACAGGCTTTCATGTCTGTATTAAGGTATCAATGACTGACTCGGAGAAGCCATGCTTTGATAACATCAAGCGTTCAGTCTCCAGGCAGTCCATCTCAGATTGATTCTATTTAGATGGTTGAAAGGACCCTGAGGTAGAGGGACCTGTCTCAGAAGCAGAGACCGTGATGGAAAGGATGACAATGTCCACCAGATCTGCATACCAGGTCCTGCGTGGCTACGCAGGCGCTGTCAAAAACACCAAAGCCCTCTCCTGCTTGGTCTTGACCTCCGGAGGAAATCCCACTCCCCTGGAAGAAAAGTCTGACGACTTAGAAAATCCACCTCCCAGTTCTCAACACCTGGGATATGGATAGCTGATAGACAAGAGTGAGTCTCTGTCCAGTGAATTATTGTAAGACTTCTAACATCGCTAGGGAACTTCTGTTCCCCCTTGATGGCTGATGTAAGCCACAGTCGTGTATATTGTCCGACTGAGTATGATGTACCTCAGAGTTGCTAACTGAGGCCAAGTCTGAAGAGCATGGAATATCACTCCCAGTTCCAGAATATTTATTAGAAGGAGGGTCTCCTCCTAAGTCCACTATCCCTGAGCCTTCAGGGAGTTCCAGACTGCATCCCAACCTAAAAGGCTGGCATCTATTGTAACAATTGTCCCATCTGACCTGCGGAAGGTCATACCCTTGGACAGATGGACCCGACATAGTCACCAGAGAAGAGAATCTCTGGTCTCTTGGTCCAGGTTTAACAGGGGGACAAATCTGTGTAATCCCCGTTCCTCTGACTGAGCATGCATAGTTGCAGCGGTCTGAAATGTAGACGTGCAAACGGTACTATGTCCCTTGCCGCTACCATTAAGCCGATTTCATTCATGTACTGAGCCACCGAAGGGCGCGGATGGGATGAAAAAACACGGCAGAAATTTAGAAACTTTGACAACTTGGACTCCGTCAGGTAAATTTTCATTTCTACAGAATCTATCAGAGTCCCTAGGAGGGAAACCCTTGAGATTGGGGATAGAGAACTCTTTCCTTGTTCACTTTCCACCCATGTGATCTCAGAAATGCCAGTACTACGTCCGTATGAGACTGGGCAATTTGGATGTTTGACGCTTGTATCAGGATGTCGTCTAAATAAGGGGCCACTTCTATGCCCCGCGGTCTAAGGACCGCCAAAGCGACCCCAGAACCTCCATAAAGATTCTTGGGGTTGTAGATATCCCAAAGGAAAGAGCTACAAACTGGTAATGCCTGTCTAGAAAGGCAAACCTGAAAAACGATGGTGATCTTTATGCATCACAATGTGAGGATAAGCATCCTTCAAATCCATTGTAGTCCTCTATTGACTCTCCTGGATCATAGTTAAGATGGTACGAATAGTTTCCATCTTAAATGACGGAATTCTGAGGAATTTGTTTAAGATCTTTAGATCCAAAATAGGTCTGAAGGTTCCCTCTCCTTGGGAACCACAAACAGATTTGAGTAAAAACTCTGTCCTTGTTCCTCTCTTGGAACTGAATGGATCTCGTACACAATGTAAGAATGCCTCCTTCTTTATCTGGTTTGCAGATAATTGTGAAAGGCGAAATCTCCCCATTTTTTGGGGGGGAATCTTTGAAATCCAGAAGATATCTCTGGGGTATAAATTCCAATGCCTAGGGATCCTGGGCATCTCTTGCCCACGCCTGGGCATCTCTTGCCCACGCAGCAGGCTCCTTGGCCTGCTTATCTTTGTTCCAGGTCCGATTGTCTCCAGACCGCCTTGGACTGAGCAAAAATTCCCTCTTGTTTTGCCTTAGAGGAAGAGGATGCCACACCTGCCCTGAAGTTTTTAAAAGGCACGAAAATTAGACCTTTTTTTTTTTTTTTTTTTTTTTTTTTGCCCTTGATTTGGACCTATCCTGAGGAAGGGCATGAACTTTTCCTCCAGTGATATAAGCAATAATCTCCTTCAAACCAGGCCCGAATAGGGTCTGCCCCTTGAAGGGAAGTTAAGTAGCTTATTTATTAAAGTTACAACAGCTGACCATGATATAAGCCATAGCGCTCTGCGCGCCAGTATAGTAAAAAACAGAATTCTTAGCCGTTAGTCTAGTCAAATGAACAAGGCATCAGAAAACAAAGGAATTGGCTAGCATAAGCTTGTCAAATATATTCATCCAATGGAGTCGCTTAACTGTAAAGCCTCATCAAGAGACTCAACCCAGAACGCCGCAGCAGCAGTGACAGAAGCAATGTATGCAAGGGGCTGCAGGATAAACATTTTTTATCCATTGGATCTAAAAAGCACAACTGTCCTTGTCAGAGGTAGTGGTACGCTTAGCTAGAGTAGAAACTCTTCTCTCCACCTTAGGAACTGTCTGCCAGAAGTCCTGTGTGGTGGTAACTATTAGAAAACATTCTTCTAAAAAATAGGAGGGGAAGAGAACGGCACACCTGGTCTATCCCATTCCTTATTAAAAATTTTTTAGTAAACCTCTTTAGGTATTGGAAAAACATCAGTACACACCGGCACTGCATATTATTTATCCAGTCTACACAATTTCTCTGGCCCTGCGATTGTACACATTCATTCAGAGCAGCCAAAGCCTCCCTGAGCAACAAGTGGAGGTTCTCAAGCATAAATTTTAAATGTAGAAATATCAGAATCAGGTTAAATCATCTTCCCTGAGTCAAAAAAAAAAAATCACCCACAGACTAAGCATATTGTGAGGTAGTATCATACATGGTTCTTAAAGCGTCTGTATGCTCTGTATCTACCCCCAGAGCTAACTGCTTTCCTTTAATTTCAGGTAGTCTGACTAATACTGCTGCCAGAATATTATTCACCACCTTTGCCATGTCTTGTAAAATAAACGCTATGGGCGCCCTTGATGTACTTGGCGCCATTTGAGCGTGAGTCCCTGAAGCGGGAGTCGAAGGGTCTGACACGTGGAGAGAGTTAGTCGGCATAACTTTCCCCTCTACAGAATCCCCTGGTAAAAGAAACGCTATGGGTGCCCTTGATGTACTTGGCGCCATTTGAGCGTGAGTCCCTAAAGCGGGAGTCAAAAGGTCTGACACGTGGGGAGAGTTAGTCGGCATAACTACCCCCACGACAGAATCCTCTGGTGATAATGTTTTTAAAGACAAAAAATGATCTTTATTGTTTAACATGAAATCAGTACATCTGGTACACATTCTAAGATGGGGTTCCACCATGGCTTTAAAACATAATGAACACAGAGCTTCCTCTATGTTAGACATGTTAGAACAGACTAATAATGAGACTAGTAAGCTTGGAAAACACTTTAAATCAAGTTAACAAGCAAATATATAAAACGTTACTGTGCCTTTAAGAGAAACAAATTTTGTCAAAATTTGAAAAACAGTGAAAAAAAGGCAGTAAAACAAACGAAATTTTTACAGTACATGTAATAAGGTAACAGAGCATTGCACCCACTTGCAAATGGATGATTAACCCCTTAATGCAAAAAACAGATAAAAAAAACGACATAGACGTTTTTAAAAACAGACACAACAAACTGCCACAGCCAACAGTGGGAAGCTTCAGTTAACTGTTTCTATGCAAAATTTAAGCCAGCCATGTGGAAAAAACTTAGGCCCCAATAAGTTTTATCACCAAACATATGTTAAAAACCGATTAAACATGCCAGCAAACGTTTTAAAACACATTTTTACAAGAGTATGTATCTCTATTAATAAGCCTAATACCAGTCGCTTTTATTGCATTTAAGGCTATACCAACATTACAGTGTTATCACCAATGTACGTTAAAAAACGATTAAACATGCCAGCAAACGTTTTAAAACACATTTTTATAAGAGTATGTATCTCTATTAATAAGCCTGATACCAGTCGCTATCGCTGCATTTAAGGCTTTACTTACATTACTTCGGTATCAGCAGTATTTTCTTAGTCAATTCCATTCCTAGAAAAATATTTTACTGCACATACCTTATCTGCAGGAAAACCTGCACGCCATTCCCCCTCTGAAGTACCTCACTCCTCAGAATGTGTGAGAACAGCAAATGGATCTTAGTTACGTCTGCTAAGATCATAGAAAAACGCAGGCAGATTCTTCTTCCAAATACTGCCTGAGATAAACAGCACACTCCGGTGCCATTTAAAAATAACAAACTTTTGATTGAAGAATAAACTAAGTAGAAAGCACCACAGACTCTCACGACCTCCTATCTATGTTGAGGCTTGCAAGAGAATGACTGAATATGGCAGTTAGGGGAGGAGCTATATAGCAGCTTTGCTGTGGGTGGACTCTTGCAGCTTCCTGTGGGGAAGGAGAATATATTCCATAAGTAATGGATGATCCATGGACTGGATACACTTAACAAGAGAAAATGCAATAATTTAGAGCAAACTTGGTACTGGCAGTCAACCGGGCTCAGGAGGTTGGGTGGTAAGGGGGGATCCTACACTTCAGACAATATATAATAAAAAATATTTTTTATTTTTATACTAGCAGACTTTCTGCCAGTACTTAATATGGCGGTGACAATTGTGAGGTGGGGGAGGGAAGAGAGCTGTTTGAGAGGGGTCAGGGAGGGATCAGGGAGTGGGATGTCTCAGGTGGGAGGTTGATCTCTACACTAAAGCTAAAATTAACCTTACAATCTACCTAAGTAACGCCTTCACTGCTGGGCATAAAACAAGTGTTGTGCGCAGCTGCATTTAGCGGCCTTTTACTTAGCAAAAAGCAATGCCAAAGCCATATATGTCTGCTATTTCTTAACAAAGGGGATCCCAGAGAAGCATTTACAACCATCTGTGCCATAATTGCACAAGCTGTTTGCAAATAATTTCAGTGAGAAACCTAAAGTTTATGAAAAAGTTAACAATTTTTTTCTTATTTGATCCCATTTGGTGGTGAAAGGGTGGCATGAAATATACTAAAATGGGCCTACATCAATACTGTGGGTTGTCTACTAAAAAATATATATACACGTTAAGGGTTATTCAGGGATTCCTGAACATATCAGTGTTACAATGTAACTATTACTAATTTTGAAAAAAAATGGTTTGGAAATAGCAAAGTGCTACTTGTACTTATTGCCCTATAACTTGCAAAAAAAAGAAAAGAACATGTAAATATTGGGTATTTTTAAACTCAGGACAAAATTTAGAAACTATTTAGCATGGGTGTTTTTTGGTGGTTGTAGATGTGTAACAGATTTTGGGGGTAAAAGTTAGAAAAAGTGTGTTCAATTTTATCATCATATTTTAAAATTGCCATTAAATCTTTAGAAAGTCTATTTCATGGTGAGAAAAATGGTATGTAATATGTGTGGGTACAGTAAATGAGTAAGAGGAAAATTACAGCTAAAAACAAACACTGCAGAAATGTAAAAACAGCCCTGGTCATTAACGGTAAAAAATTGAAAAATGGTCTGGTCACTAAGGGGTTAAAGAAGTGTTATTCTTATTGATAGTGGATTGTTTAAAACAAATATACAAAATAATATTCGCTCTAACATTCAAATTTCGATTAAGCCACATTCGCTCATTATTATTATTATTATTATTATTATCAGTTATTTGTATAGCGCCAACAGATTCCGCAGTGCTATAAGCAAAGGGGGAGTACAACAAAACAATTATAATAACAATATATTTATAACAATATATAACAATTATAGGGATCAAATGGGTAGAGGGCCCTGCCAAGAGTTGCACTGTTGTAGTCAGGTGATCTACAAACAGCTGGACTCTTAGGCTTACATACTAAGGGTGTTCAGGGGATAGCAATGGAGGAGTGGAACTGGTATAAAGTAAGGTTAGCATAGGTTGTATGCATCCCTGAACAGTAAAGTCTTTAGGGAGCCCTTGAAGCTTTCAAAACTAGGGGAGAGTCTTGTGGGGCGAGGCAGAGAGTTCCACAAGATGGGAGCCAGTCTGGAGAAGTCCTGTAAATGGGAGTGCGATGAGGTAACCAGAGAGGAGGAGAGTAAGAGGTCATGAGCAGAGCGAAGGGGACGGGAAGGAGAGTATCTGGAGACAAGGTCTGAGATATAGGGGCGAGCAGTGCAGTTGAAGGCTTTGTATGTCAGAGTGAGAATTTTGTGTTTGATCCTAGAGGCAAGAGGAAGCCATTGAAGGAATTGGCAGAGAGGAGCAGCAGATGAAGAGCGATGTGTAAGGAAGATGAGTCTGGCAGAGGCATTCATTATGGATTGTAAAGGAGCTAGGCGGTAGGTGGGGAGACCAGAGAGGACAGAGTTGCAGTAATCGAGGTGGGAAAGAATGAGAGAGTGGATTAAAATCTTAGTTGTGTCTTGTGTAAGGAAGTGTCTAATTTTAGAGATATTTTTAAGGTGGAAGCGGCAGGCTTTAGCCAAGGACTGAATGTGAGGAGTGAAAGAAAGATCTGAGTTAAATGTGACCCAGAGACATCGGGCATGCTGGATAGGGGTAATGATGGAGTTGTTGACAGTTATAGAGAGATTGGGGGTGGAGATTTTTGAAGAAGGGGGGGAAAATGAGGAGCTCAGTTTTGGAGACATTTAGCTTGAGGTAGTGAGAGGACATCCAGGAAGAGATGTGAGAAAGACAGTTAGTGACACAGGTTAGCAAGGAAGGAGATAGGTCTGGTGCAGAGAAGTAGATTTGGGTGTCGTTGGCATACAAATGATATTGGAAACCGTGGGACTTTATTAGGGAACCTAGTGATGACATGTAGATTGAGAAGAGAAGGGGACCGAGGACAGAGCCTTGCGGTACTCTGACAGAAAGTGGTGACAGGGCAGAGGAGGCCCCAGAGAAGGCTACATTAAAGGTACGGTTTGACAGGTAGGAAGAAAGCCACGAAAGGGCTGTGTCACAGATGCCGAAGGATTGGAGGGTTTGGATCAAAAGAGGGTGGTCAACAGTGTCAAAGGCTGCGGACAGATCAAGGAGGATAAGCAGAGAGAAGTGGCCTTTTGATTTTGTTGGTAACCTTAACAATAGCTGTCTCTGTGGAGTGATGGGAACGAAATCCAGATTGCAGTACACACATATTCATATTTAGAAGCATATATATACATTGGAACCCTTCCCAGTCAAACACTTTGACATGTACTATATACCTTTTAATCCTTTTAAAACCTTTTTATTAATATTTAAATGATACATTTTTATTAAAGTATATATATATATATATATATATATATATATATATACACAATAGTTCATAGGGGATTTGCACTCTTACCAACGGTATAATGCGCCAGGGTGTCAGGAACAGAAAATTTCAATATCCAAGTTAGAGAACCGCACTCACTGGACTTTAAAAAAACAATCGGCTAGAGTTGTGTGTTAGGCTTAAAAAGCAGCATTAAGAGGTCCTAACGCTTGCAGGTACAAGTGTCCCGCTCACTTTTTTGGCCAGACTTAGAAATACCGCAAATCCACTTACGGAAATTGCGTATCCTCTTTTTTCAATGGGACTTGCATAGCGAGTCTGCCAAAAAGTGAGCGGTAGACCCTCTCCTATCAACACTGGTACCGCATTTTAAATTTAGTAGTTAAGAGTTTTACACTACAAAGCCATAGCATAAAACTCATAACTAAAGTGCTAAAAAGTACACTAACACCCATAAACTACCTATTAACCCCTAAACCGAGGCCCTCCCGCATCACAAACACTAAAAAAAAATGTTTAACCCCTAATCTGCCGAACCAGACATCACCACCACTATAATAAATATTTCTCTTGTTAAGTGTATCCAGTCCACGGATCATCCATTACTTATGGGATATTAACTCCTCCCCAACAGGAAGTGCAAGAGGATTCACCCAGCAGACATTACAGGAGGTAAAGGCCATGCCCTGCCTCAAGACAGAGCCAAACCTAAGGCTAGACAATCTAATTTTCGTTCCTTTCGGAATTTCAAAGCAGGAGCAGCATCAACTTCCTCTGCTCCAAAACAAGAAGGATCTATTGCTCGCTACAGACAAGGCTGGAGACCTAACCAGTCCTGGAACAAGGGCAAGCAGGCCAGGAAACCTGCTGGTGCCCCTAAAACAGCATGAATTGAGGGCCCCCGATCCGGGAACGGATCTAGTGGGGGGCAGACTTTCTCTCTTCACCCAGGCTTGGGCAAGAGATGTCCAGGATCCCTGGGCGCTAGAGATAATATCTCAGGGATACCTTCTGGACTTCAAATACTCTCCCCCAAGAGAGAGATTTCATCTGTCAAGGTTGTCAACAAACCAAATAAAGAAAGAGGCGTTTCTACGCTGCGTACAAGAGCTTTTATTAATGGGAGTAATCCATCCAGTTCCACGGTCGGAACAGGGACAAGGGTTTTACTCAAATCTGTTTGTGGTTCCCAAAAAAGAGGGAACTTTCAGGCCAATCCTGGATTTAAAGATCCTAAACAAATTCCTAAGAGTTCCATCGTTCAAAATGGAGACTATTCGGACAATTTTACCCATGATCCAAAAGGGTCAGTACATGACCACAGTGGATTTAAAGGATGCTTACCTTCACATACCGATTCACAAAGATCATTACCGGTATCTAAGGTTTGCCTTTCTAGACAGGCATTACCAGTTTGTAGCTCTTCCATTCGGATTGGCTACGGCTCCGAGAATCTTCACAAAGGTTCTGGGTGCTCTTCTGGCGGTACTAAGACCGCGAGGAATTGCGGTAGCTCCGTACCTAGACGACATTCTGATACAAGCTTCAAGCTTTCAAACTGCCAAGTCTCATACAGAGTTAGTACTGGCATTTCTAGGTCGCATGGATGGAAGGTGAACGAAAAGAAGAGTTCTCTCTTTCCACTCACAAGAGTTCCCTTCTTGGGGACTCTTATAGATTCTGTAGAAATGAAGATTTACCTGACAGAAGACAGGTTAACAAAGCTTCAAAATGCATGCCGTGTCCTTCATTCCATTCAACACCCGTCAGTAGCTCAATGCATGGAGGTGATCGGCTTAATGGTAGCAGCAATGGACATAGTACCCTTTGCACGCCTACATCTCAGACCGCTGCAATTGTGCATGCTAAGTCAGTGGAATGGGGATTACTCAGACTTGTCCCCTACTCTGAATCTGGATCAAGAGACCAGAAATTCTCTTCTATGGTGGCTTTCTCGGCCACATCTGTCCAGGGGGATGCCATTCAGCAGGCCGGACTGGACAATTGTAACAACAGACGCCAGCCTACTAGGTTGGGGCGCTGTCTGGAATTCTCTGAAGGCTCAGGGACAATGGAATCAGGAGGAGAGTTTCCTACCAATAAACATTCTGGAATTGAGAGCAGTTCTCAATGCCCTTCTGGCTTGGCCCCAGTTAACAACTCGGGGGTTCATCAGGTTTCAGTTGGACAACATCACGACTGTAGCTTACATCAACCATCAGGGAGGGACAAGAAGCTCCCTAGCAATGATGGAAGTATCAAAGATAATTCGCTGGGCAGAGTCTCACTCTTGCCACCTGTCAGCAATCCACATCCCGGGAGTGGAGAACTGGGAGGCGGATTTCTTAAGTCGTCAGACTTTTCATCCGGGGGAGTGGGAACTTCATCCGGAGGTCTTTGCCCAAATACTTCGACGTTGGGGCAAACCAGAGATAGATCTCATGGCGTCTCGACAGAACGCCAAGCTTCCTCGTTACGGGTCCAGATCCAGGGATCCGGGAGCGGTTCTGATAGATGCTTTGACAGCACCTTGGACCTTCGGGATGGCTTATGTGTTTCCACCCTTCCCGATGCTTCCTCGATTGATTGCCAGAATCAAACAGGAGAGAGCATCAGTGATTCTAATAGCGCCTGCATGGCCACGCAGGACTTGGTATGCAGATCTAGTGGACATGTCATCCTGTCCACCTTGGTCGCTACCTCTGAAACAGGACCTTCTGATCCAGGGTCCCTTCAAACATCAAAATCTAATTTCTCTGAAGCTGACTGCTTGGAAATTGAACGCTTGATTTTATCAAAACGTGGTTTTTCTGAGTCAGTTATTGATACCTTAATACAGGCTAGGAAGCCTGTTACCAGAAAGATTTACCATAAGATATGGCGCAAATACTTATATTGGTGCGAATCCAAGAGTTACTCATGGAGTAAGGTTAGGATTCCGAGGATATTGTCTTTTCTACAAGAAGGTTTAGAAAAGGGTTTATCCGCTAGTTCCTTAAAGGGACAGATTTCAGCTCTGTCCATTCTTTTACACAAACGTCTGTCAGAAGTTCCGGACGTTCAAACTTTTTGTCAGGCTTTAGCTAGGATCAAGCCTGTGTTTAAAACTGTTGCTCCACCATGGAGTTTGAACTTAGTTCTTAATGTTTTACAGGGGGTTCCGTTTGAACCCCTTCATTCCATTGATATCAAGTTGTTATCTTGGAAAGTTCTGTTTTTAATGGCGATTTCCTCGGCTCGAAGAGTCTCTGAGTTATCTGCCTTACATTGTGATTCTCCTTATCTGATTTTTCATTCAGACAAGGTAGTTCTGCGTACTAAACCTGGGTTCCTACCTAAGGTGGTCACTAACAGGAATATCAATCAAGAGATTGTGGTTCCATCTTTGTGTCCTAATCCTTCTTCGAAAAAGGAACGTCTGCTACACAATCTAGATGTAGTCCGTGCCCTGAAATTTTATCTACAGGCAACTAAGGATTTTCGACAAACGTCTTCCCTGTTTGTCGTTTATTCTGGTCAGAGGAGAGGTCAAAAAGCTTCGGCTACCTCTCTCTCCTTTTGGCTTCGTAGCATAATACGGTTAGCCTATGAGACTGCTGGACAGCAGCCTCCTGAAAGAATTACAGCACATTCTACTAGAGCTGTGGCTTCCACTTGGGCCTTTAAGAATGAGGCTTCTGTTGAACAGATTTGCAAGGCTGCAACTTGGTCTTCTCTTCATACTTTTTCCAAATTTTACAAATTTGACACTTTTGCTTCTTCGGAGGCTGTTTTTGGGAGAAAGGTTCTTCAGGCAGTGGTTCCTTCCGTATAAAGAGCCTGCCTGTCCCTCCCGTCATCCGTGTACTTTAGCTTTGGTATTGGTATCCCATAAGTAATGGATGATCCGTGGACTGGATACACTTAACAAGAGAAAACATAATTTATGCTTACCTGATAAATTTATTTCTCTTGTAGTGTATCCAGTCCACGGCCTGCCCTGTCACTTTAAGGCAGGTAATTTTTCCATTAAACTACAGTCACCACTGCACCCTATGGTTTTCCTTTCTCTGCATGTTTTCGGTCGAATGACTGGTAATGGCAGTTAGGGGAGGAGCTATATAGCAGCTCTGCTGGGTGAATCCTCTTGCACTTCCTGTTGGGGAGGAGTTAATATCCCATAAGTAATGGATGATCCGTGGACTGGATACACTACAAGAGAAATAAATTTATCAGGTAAGCATAAATTATGTTATTAACCCCTAAACCGCCGCACTCCCACCTCGCAAACATTAGTTAAATATTATTAACCCCTAATCTGCCGTCCCTAACATCGCTGACACCTACCTACATTTATTAACCCCTAATCTGCCGTCCCCAACGTCGCCGCCACTATACTAAAGTTATTAACCCCTAAATCTAAGTCTAACCCTAATAACCCCTAACTTAAATATAATTAAAAGAAATCTAAATAAAATATACTATCATTAACTAAATTATTCCTATTTAAAACTAAATACTTACCTATAAAATACACCCTAAGCTAGCTACAATATAACTAATAGTTACATTGTAGCTATCTTAGGGTTTATTTTTATTTTCAGGCAAGTTTGTATTTTTTTTTAACTAGGTAGAATAGTTATTAAATAGTTATTAACTATTTAACAACTACCTAGTTAAAATAAAGACAATTTACCTGTAAAATAAAACCTAACCTAAGTTACACTAACACCTAACACCACACTATAATTAAATTAATTCCCTAAATTAAATACAATTAAATACAATTAAATACAATTAAATACAAATAAATAAAATTAGCTAAAGTACAACCCCCCCCCACTAAATTACAGAAAATAATACAAATTACAAGATTTTTAAACTAATTACACCTAATCTAATCCCCCTAACAAAATAAAATAAAAAAAAACAAAATAAAAAAAGCCCTACCCTACACTAAATTACAAATAGCCCTTAAAAGGGCCTTTTGCGGGGCATTGCCCCAAAGTAATCAGCTCTTTTACCTGTAAAAATAATTACAAATCCCCCCCAACATTAAAACCCACCTCCCACACAACCAACCCTACTCTAAAACCCACCCAATACCCCCTTAAAAAAACCTAACACTAACCCCTTGAAGGTCACCTTACCAGGAGAAGTCTTCATCCAACCGGGCCGAAGTCCTCAACGAAGCCGAGAGAAGTCTTCATCCAAGCCGGCCGAAGTGGTCCTCCAGACGGGCAGAGGTCTTCATCCAGATGGCATCTTCTATCTTCATCCATACAGCGCGGAGCGGGTCCATCTTCAAGACATCCGACGCGGAGCATCCTGTTCCTTCCGACGGCTAACACTGAATGAAGGTTCCTTTAAATGACTTCATCCAAAATGGCGTCCTTTCAATTCCGATTGGCTGATAGAATTCTATCAGCCAATCGGAATTAAGGTAGAAAAAAATCCTATTGGCTGATGCAATCAGCCAATAGGATTGAGCTGACATTCTATTGGCTGTTCCAATCAGCCAATAGAATGCCAGCTCAATCCTTTTGGCTGATTGGATCAGCCAATAGGATTGAACTTCAATCCTAATGGCTGATTGCATCAGCCAATAGGATTTTTTTCTACCTTTATTCCGATTGGCTGATAGAATTCATCGGAATTGAAGGGACGCCATCTTGGATGACGTCATTTAAAGGAACCTTCATTCAGTGTTAGCCGTCGGAAGGAAGAGGATGCTCCACGTCAGATGTCTTGAAGATGGACCCGCTCCCTGCCGGATGGATGAAGATAGAAGATGCCGTCTGGATGAAGACTTCTGCCCGTCTGGAGGACCACTTCGCCCAGCTTGGATGAAGACTTCTCCCTGCTTCGTTGAGGACTTCGGCCCGGTTGGACGAAGACTTCTCCCAGTAAGGTGATCTTCAAGGGGTTAGTGTTAGGTTTTCTTAAGGGGGTATTGGGTGGGTTTTAGAGTAGGGTTGGTTGTGTGGGTGGTGGGTTTTAATGTTTGGGGAGGATTTGTAATTGTTTTTTACAGGTAAAAGAGCTGATTACTTTGGGGGAATGCCCCGCAAAAGGCCCTTTTAAGGGCTATTTGTAACTTAGTGTAGGGTAGGGCTTTTTTATTTTGGGGGGGCTTTTTTATTTTGTTAGGGGGATTAGATTAGGTGTAATTAGTTTAAAAATCTTGTAATTTGTTTATTATTTTCTGTAATTTAGTGTTTTTTTTGTACTTTAGCTAATTTTATTTAATTGTATTTAATTGTATTTAATTTAGGGAATTAATTTAATTAGTGTAGTGTTAGGTGTTAGTGTAACTTAGGTTAGGTTTTATTTTACAGGTAAATTTGTCTTTATTTTAGCTAGGTAGTTATTAAATAGTTAATAACTATTTAATAACTATTGTACCTAGTTAAAATACATACAAACTTGCCTGTAAAATAAAAATAAACCCTAAGCTAGATAAAATGTAACTATTAGTTATATTGTAGCTAGCTTAGGGTTTATTTTACAGGTAAGTATTTAGTTTTAAATAGGAATAATTTAGTTAATGATAGGAATTTTATCTAGATTTATTTAAATTATATTTAAGTTAGGGGGGTTAGGGTTAGACTTAGGTTTAGGGGTTAATAACTTTAATATAGTGGCGGCGACGTTGGGGGCGGCAGATTAGGGGTTAATAAATGTAGGTAGGTGGCGGCGATGTTAGGGCCAGCAGATTAGGGGTTAATAATATTTTACTAATGTTTGTGAGGCAGGAGTGCGGCAGTTTAGGGGTTAATATGTTTATTATAGTGGCGGCGATGTTGGGGGCGGCAGATTAGGGGTTAATAAGTGTAGGTAGGTGGCGGCGACATTGGGGGTGGCAGATTAGGGGTTATGAAATATAATGTAGGTGGCGGCGATGTTGGGGGCAGCAGATTAGGGGTTCATAAGTATAATGTAGGTGGCGGCGGTGTCTGGAGCGGCAGATTAGGGGTTAATAGTTATAATGTAGGTGTCGGCGATGTCGAGGGTGGCAGATTAGGGGTTAATAAGTGTAAGATTAGGGGTGTTTAGACTCGGGGTTCATGTTAGGGTGTTAGGTGTAAACATAAATTTTATTTCCCCATAGTAATCAATGGGGCTGCGTTAAGGAGTTTTATGTTGCTTTTTTGCAGGTGTTAGACTTTTTTTCTCCCCGTTGATTCCTATGGGGAAATTGTGCACGAGCACGCACAACCAGCTCACCGCTAACGTAAGCAGCGCTGGTATTGGAGTGCGGTAATGAGCAAAATTTTGCTCAACGCTCACTTCTTGTCTGGTTTGTAAAAACCTGTAATACCAGCACTGTCTGTAAGTGAGAGCTGAGCATAAACTGCTCGTTAGCACCGCACAGCCTCTAACGCAAAACTCATAATCTAGGTGATAGATTTATTGTGAAAAGTGAAGTTTCGGGGAGTCAACTGTCCCCTTCCTCAGACCAGATCTAAGGAAGTCCAGTGAGTGTGGTCAGGGCCGCCATCAGGGGGTGACAGGGGTGACTCCTGTCAGGGGCCCAATGGGCCAGGGGGGCCCCATGAGGCAAGAACTTAAAAAAAAAAAAAAAATTTGGCAGCCACCAGTGGGTACTACAGCAGAGTGCTAATTGAGTATGGGAAATGTTATTACAAGGAGTAAAGTATTATCATTTGAGAGGATTTCTGAGTGTGTACTAAACCACTATGCACAGGGTGAGACAGACTTGGCACTTTGTTTGTACAGTGTGTGTCAGATGGCAGATCACTTTCATTTGCAGAGGAGGTAGGACTTACTTAGCAAGTGTTTTTTATTTCTTTGTGCAAATTTTGATTGTAACTTCAGTGTGGTAGCAGCAGTGTATTTATGATTATTTGACAATGCAGTTGAAATTCTATGTTTAAAACCATGCAGTAATGTTTCCTCCTCAATAAACAAATGGTAGGTGCCCTTTTGGCAGATATTTATATATATATATATATATATATATATATATATATATATATATATATATATATATATATATATATATATATATATAACATTCCAGTTTACTGCCCCTTTATGCAAGGACTTTCCAGATGCAAGGAGGCATTCTATCTAAGATTTTTACATCTGCATAAAATGTTATACTCTCAGACTAAGATTGCTCAGTGTTTGAAATGAGACAGGTAAACTTAAAACTGTTCAGTTTACACTACAGCTGACTTAATTTTGAAATACATACCAATAAGCCCAATTCCTGCATTTAACCAGATCTAATGGTATGAGTACCACAGCTTATGGTTTCACCAAGACCATACAGAGTACAGCATATTCAAAATCCATAAGTACAGCTGACAGATGGGAACATTTGTACACTATATTTGAAGTGGTGCTCTTGGTTGGGGAAAATGGGGGAAAAACAAACAAACATATGTCTTTTTAGTACTTTTCTTCATCTAGCCATCTACCCAGATCTTTAATGTACAATTTTGAATTCACGGAATTATTTTTGTTTTCACATTTACAAACATGATTCTTTAAAAAGTGATTTCTTAATTTCTGCAGTTGTCTGTTCCTTTTTAGGACATTTTGACCTTACTATTGATTATTCACATCTTTCTACAGACTTTGAGACCAATGAGACCTTTACGGAAGTCACCAATCCACCATTTATCCTTTAAATTATTGTTTAGGCAGTTCAGGGCCCTTCCTTTCAGCCACTACATGCTGTTGTCATCATTTTGTTGGCATCTTCCTTTACAAAAAGATAATCAGAACTCCATATTTTGTTCTCTAAATCTCCTTTTTTTTTTTTACAAAACTGTAGTCTACCTCATAACTTGTCAGGTCAATGTAAACAAGTGCTGAGTGTCTGTTTGGGTGTCTGTGTCTGAGTGTGTTTCTTTGCGTGTCTGCTAGAGTGTCTATATGTGAATCCTTATGTGTGAGTGTGTGTGTGTGTTTCAGTGTATGAGTGTGTCTGTGTGTTTGTATGTTACTACCTTTACAACATTTCCAAGTTTAAATAGACACTTAAGAATAAAGTGCATATACGTTTTAGTCACTTGGTCAAAAATTGCACATGTCAAAGGGGGGGGGCCCTGATCAATGGTTAAGTCAGGGGCCCCAAAATTTCTAATGGTGGCCCTCAGTGCGGTTCTCTAACTTGGATATATATATACTGTATATATACAGTATATATACAGCCAGAATACAAGTCGAGCGCTAAATATCTCTTTCATAAAAATGATATTTGCTCTCCATTGTTTAATACCAGCGCATGCTAATTTCGCATTGCTAGGAAGCTTTGTGCTCATGAGAGCGCGCTTCTATAGGCTCCAGTGGGAGCCTCGTTCTGATATAGGGCATCATGCAGCAAAGGGGAGAAGTAGCACAATGATAGCAGCAAATATGTATATAAATTATATGTATATGATAATATATACACATTTATTTAAATAACAAAAATACTTATGTACATATATTATAATATTTAACAGTAGAGGTGTACACAAGAGAAATTTTTGGTTCAGCTGAATCTTTCATAATTTTTTTTAAAAAACACTTAATTTTTCTAAATTTGGTTGCTTGTGCTTTTAGTTTTAAACCAAATGAATACTGAATATTTGTGGAACATTTACATTAGTTTTCATAAAGCTAATGTAAATTTTCCTTTGCTACAAGTGAAAAAGTTCACATATAGTGTTAAATATTTACCTTTAGCTTGCTGGAGAGCCAAGTTAATTCTGATTCTTCTTCACAAAGCCCCGGGGCACGTAAATAGGAAGCTTTGCATGGCGGATTCCAGGGCTTGTGCTAAAAGATGTGGCGGATCCGTTGTGCTAAGCCTACTATTGGCCTGTGTAAGGGGCTCTGTGAAGAAGAGTCTGGCTTAGCACAGCTCTCCAGGGTGCTACAGGTAAAGAGTAAAGGGTTTTTTACCCCTTAAGGTAGTTTAAATGAAATGAAAGAATACTGCAGAATTTCATTAGCATTTGTTCATTTTCTTTACATTTTAGTGTGCGTTCATTCAAATGTTTGTGTCGGTTTCATCAATATCCTTGATTCTTTAACAAATTCATATTTGTAACAAAATGAATGCACATGGCTTCTTAACAGTATAGTACATATATATAATTAAATGCATACACTTCAAAGCTTTCTCACTTGATGCTGACGGTCTGTAGGGGTATACTAGTCCTGCCTCTTTGCCTGCCATTCCTTAACTTTAGCTGTCTGCAAAGACCCTGATTATATACAACTACCCTTCTGTATGTGTTCTTTGCACTCTTGCCCGCGATGCAAAACTTGTCTTTTATTCCTTGGTGATCCGTAGTCAGCATTGCACCAGCAGCTCACAAGAGCTGCTGGTGCAACGCCGCCCCCTGCTGACTCGCGGCCAATGGGCCACCAGCAGGGAGCTGTCAATCAACTTGATCGTACTTGATCTGGTTAATTTCCGGTGATTCCTGTCCGTCTGCTCAGAGCAGGCGGACAGGGTTATGGAAGAAAGAAAACTTACACCCACAAGTCACGCAAACATATTCACAGTTATTTTAAAGCACAACACAAGAAGAAAACTTTGCTTATTTCATAATCCAATATTAAGCACATAGCAGAACATGTTCTATTTATTCTTAAATCCAGTGGCGTCACTAGGGGGGTGCGGGGGGTGCGGGCCGCACCTGGGTGACACCCTCCAGGTGATTTATTTTAGAGTACTCTGTTTATCTTTCATTTGATGTTCTGCTGAGCCAGGGAGCAGCTCTAGGCATGAGCTTCATAATTAATGCAGTGCAGTTTACATATTTTGTATGTGTGTGTCTGAGTTTTTGTGTGTGTCAGTGTTTTTGTGTGTGTGTTTTTGTGTGTGTGTCTGAGTGTGTTTCCGAGTGTTTGTGTGTGCATCTGAGTATGTTTTTAAGTGTGTCTGAGTGTTTGTATGTGTGTTTTTGTGTGTGTCTGCTTTCTGGGGGGGGGGGGGTGACACCATGACTTACCGCACCGGGTGACACCAACCCTAGTGACCCCACTGAGTCAATCGGCCCCAGAAACAGCCGTTAAGAAGCAACGGACTTAAGACCACTGCTCCTTAACTGGTCCGCCACCTCTGAGGCGGCGAACAGCAATCAGCCCGATCGAATACGATCGGATTGATTGACACCCCTTGCTTGCGGCCGATTGTCCGCAAATCTGCAGGGGTGGCATTGCACAAGCAGTTCACCAAAACTGCTTGTGCAATGTTAAATGCCAGCAAAACACCAAAAAGGATTAGTGTCTCAGCGCAATTTAGAGATACTGTGCCCCCTTTATTTATTATTGATCCAGAGAAAAGATCAAAAAAAGAAACAGCTATTTAAAATGGCGAAAAAGAGGCGCTGGTACATGGAATAAAAGTGCAGTATCACAAATAAATGTAATGATGTAATATGCATAAACTGATGGTTAAAATGTATCCAGACGATTTTAAAACATTTTACACATACATAAAAAAACACTCAAATCTTTAAAGGGACAGTAAAGTCAAAACTAAACTTTCATGATTCAGATAGGGCATGCAATTTTAAACAACTTTCCAATTTACTTTTATCATCAAATTTGCTTTGTTCCCTTGGTGGTATTTTTGAAAAGCTAAACCTAGCTAGGCTCAAACTGATTTCTAAACCGTTGAAAACCGCCTCTTAGCTCAGAGCATTTTGAAAGTTTTTCACAGTTAGACAGTTTTAGTTCATGTGTGTCATATAGATAACATTGTGCTCACTTATTTAGGAGTAGGGTGACCATATTGCCGCTTTAAAAAGGGACACATATGAAAAATACATATGTCAGGGCTGCTTTTAGGGCTGTTTAAAGAAATGTTTTTAATAAGAACCCTGACATAAATATTTTTCATATGTGTCCCTTTTTAAAGCGGCAATATGGTCACCCTATTTAGGAGACTTCACTGATTGACTACACTGCATGTCTGTCAAAAGCACTTAGATAAGGAGGCTGTCTGCAGAGGCTTAGATACAAGGTAATCACAGAGGTAAAAAGTATATTAATATGACTGTGTTGGTTATGCAAAACGGGGAATGGGTAATAAAGGGATTAACTATCTTTTTATATAAGAAAATTTTTGGTGTAGACTGTCCCTTTAAGTCAATAAAACAGATAGTTAATAGAAATGGTTAGTAGCAAAGAAATAAAATTTTGTAATCATTTCATAAACAATACACATACATAAGATGTCTCTTAATAAAACCATGTAGTCTAAATTGAGTCCACAAAATTAAAGTGTAACTTAAAATGTAAGTGCTTCCAGAACTAATGTTGTCTGGAAGCAAAGGAGACAGGAAAGGTCTTGTTACAGGCGGTAAAACACTTGACAAAATGGTGTATATAGGTACTTACACAGGATAGATTCGATTCCTGGATCAGCCAATCAGATTTTTCCTACCTTAATTCCGATTGGCTGATAGAATCCTATCAGCCAATCGGAATTTGAGGGACGCCATCTTGGATGACGTCACTTAAAGGAACCATCATTCGTCGTTCAGTCGTCGGTGGAAGAAGATGGCTCCGCGTAGGCTCGTCTGAAGATGGCTCCACTCCGCTCCGGATGGATGAAGATTGAAGACGCCGCCTGGATGATGACTTCAATCGGATGGAAGACTTCTTCAGCGCCCCTTGGATGAGGACTTCTGCCGCTCCGGATCTCCTCTTCGGTTCCATCGGTGGTTGGCTGGCTGAAGACGGCTAAAGGTAGGATGATCTTCAGGGGGGTAGTGTTAGGTTTATTTAAGGGGGGTTCGGGTTAGAGTAGGGGTATGTGGGTGGTGGGTTTTAATGTTGGGGGGGGTTGTATTTTTATTTTACAGGCAAAAGAGCTGTTTTCTTTGGGGCATGCCCCGCAAAAGGCCCTTTTAAGGGCTGGTAAGGTAATTGAGCTGTTAACTTTTTAATGTAGAATAGGGTAGGGCATTTTTTTTTATTTTGGGGGGCTTTGTTATTTTATTAGGGGGCTTAGATTAGGTGTAAGTAGCTTAAAATTGTTGTAATATTTTTTAAATGTTTGTAACTTTTTTTTATTTTTTGTAACTTAGCTTTTTTATTTTTTGTACTTTAGTTAGTTTATTTAATTGTATTTAATTGTAGTTATTTGTAGGTAATTTATTTACGGCTAGATTTAGAGTTGGGCGGTAGCCGTCAAAACCAGCGTTAGAGGCTCCTAACGCTGGTTTTGGGCTACCGCCGGTATTTAGAGTCAGTCAGGAAAGGGTCTAACGCTCACTTTCCAGCCGCGACTTTTCCATACCGCAGATCCCCTTACGTCAATTGCGTATCCTATCTTTTCAATGGGATCTTTCTAACACCGGTATTTAGAGTCGTGGCTGGAGTGAGATTTAGAACTCTAACGACAAAACTCCAGCCGCAGAAAAAAGTCAGTAGTTAAGAGCTTTTTGGGCTAACGCCGGTTTATAAAGCTCTTAACTACTGTGCTCTAAAGTACACTAACACCCATAAACTACCTATGTACCCCTAAACCGAGGCCCCCCCACATCGCCGCCACTCGATTAAATTTTTTAACCCCTAATCTGCCGCTCCGTATACCGCCGCCATCTACGTTATCCCTATGAACCTCTAATCTGCTGCCCCTAACACCGCCGACCCCTATATTATATTTATTAACCCCTAATCTGCCCCCCTCAATGTCCCCTCCACCTGCCTACACTTATTAACCCCTAATCTGCCGACCGGACCGCGCCGCTATTATAATAAAGTTACTAACCCCTAATCCGCCTCACACCCGCCTCAATAACCCTATAATAAATAGTATTAACCCCTAATCTGCCCTCCCTAACATCGCCGACACCTAACTTCAAGTATTAACCCCTAATCTTCCGATCGGAGCTCACCGCTACTCTAATAAAATTTTTAACCCCTAAAGCTAATTCTAACCCTAACCCTAACACCCCCCTAAGTTAAATATAATTTTATTCTAACGAAATAAATTAACTCTTATTAAATAACTTATTCCTATTTAAAGCTAAATACTTACCTGTAAAATAAACCCTAATATAGCTACAATATAACAAATAATTATATTGTAGCTATTTTAGGATTAATATTTATTTTACAGGCAACTTTGTATTTATTTTAACCAGGTACAATAGCTATTAAATAGTTAATAACTATTTAATAGTTACCTAGTTAAAATAATTACAAAATTACCTGTAAAATAAATCCTAACCTAAGTTACAATTAAACCTAACACTACACTATCAATAAATTAATTAAATAAAATACCTACAATTATCTACAATTAAACCTAACACTACAATAAATACATTAAATACAATTCCTACAAATAAATACAATTAAATAAACTAACTAAAGTACAAAAAATAAAAAAGAACTGTTACAAAAAATAAAAAAATATTTACAAACATTAGAAAAAAATTACAACAATTTTAAACTAATTACACCTACTCTAAGCCCCCTAATAAAATAACAAAGACCCCCAAAATAAAAAAATGCCCTACCCTATTCTAAATTACAAAAGTTCAAAGCTCTTTTGCCTGTAAAAAAAAAACATACAATCCCCCCCCCCCCACATGACAACCCACCACCCACATACCGTGACGTCCATCCTCGGGCTGAAGTCTGGATCCAAGCGGTGGCTGAAGAAATCCATCATCGGGCTGAAGTCTTGATCCAAGCGGGCGCTGAAGAAGTCCATCATCGGGATGAAGTCTTCTATGAAGCAGCATCTTCAATCTTCTTTCTTCCGGAGCCATCATCTTCCAGCCGATGCGGAACATCCTCTTCTACCGACGCCTACTCGACGTCATTTAAAGGAACCGTCATTCGGCTAGTAGGCGTCGCTTGAAGAGGTTGGATCCGCGTCGGCTGGGAAGAAGATGGCTCCGCTCCGCTCTGGAAGAAAGAAGATTGAAGATGCGGCTTGATAGAAGACTTCATCCCGATGATGGACTTCCGACTTCATCCCGATGATGGATTTCTTCAGCCGCTGCTTGGATCCAGACTTCAGCCCGAGGATGGACGTCACTCTTCAGCCCCCCGCTTGGGCTTGGATCAAGACTTCGGACCCTCTTCTGGACCGATCGGTGAACCCGGCGAGGTGAAGACAAGGTAGGAAGATCTTCAGGGGCTTAGTGTTAGGTTTATTTAAGGGGGGTTTGGGTTAGATTAGGGGTATGTGGGTGGTGGGTTGTAATGTTGGGGGGGGGGGTATTGTATGTTTTTTTTTTACAGGCAAAAGAGCTGAATTCTTTGGGGCATGCCCCGCAAAGGGCCCTTTTAAGGGCTGGTAAGGTAAAAGAGCTTTGAACTTTTGTAATTTAGAATAGGGTAGGGCATTTTTTTATTTTGGGGGGCTTTGTTATTTTATTAGGGGGCTTAGAGTAGGTGTAATTAGTTTAAAATTGTTGTAATTTATTTCTAATGTTTGTAAATATTTTTTTATTTTTTGTAACTTAGTTCTTTTTTATTTTTTGTAACTTAGTTCTTTTTTATTTTTTGTACTTTAGTTAGTTTATTTAATTGTATTTATTTGTAGGAATTGTATTTAATTTATTTATTGATAGTGTAGTGTTAGGTTTAATTGTAACTTAGGTTAGGATTTATTTTACAGGTAATTTTGTAATTATTTTAACTAGGTAACTATTAAATAGTTATTAACTATTTAATAGCTATTGTACCTGGTTAAAATAATTACAAAGTTGCCTGTAAAATAAATATTAATCCTAAAATAGCTACAATATAATTATAATTTATATTGTAGCTATATTAGGGTTTATTTTACAGGTAAGTATTTAGCTTTAAATAGGAATAAGTTATTTAATAAGAGTTAATTTATTTCGTTAGAATAAAATTATATTTAACTTAGGGGGGTGTTAGGGTTAGGGTTAGAATTAGCTTTAGGGGTTAAAAAATTTATTAGAGTAGCGGTGAGCTCCGATCGGCAGATTAGGGGTTAATACTTGAAGTTAGGTGTCGGCGATGTTAGGGAGGGCAGATTAGGGGTTAATACTATTTATTATAGGGTTATTGAGGCGGGAGTGAGGCGGATTAGGGGTTAATACATTTATTATAGTAGCGCTCAGGTCCGGTCAGCAGATTAGGGGTTAATAAGTGTAGTTAGGTGGAGGCAACATTGGGGCGGCAGATTAGGGGTTAATAAATATAATATAGGGGTCGGCGATGTTAGGGCAGCAGATTAGGGGTACATAGGGATAACGTAGGTGGCGGGGGTGTACGGAGCGGCAGATTAGGGGTTAAAAATAATATGCAGGGGTCAGCGATAGCGGGGGCGGCAGATTAGGGGTTAATAAGTGTAAGGTTAGGGGTGTTTAGATTCGGGGTACATGTTAGAGTGTTAGGTGCAGACGTAGGAAGTGTTTCCCCATAGGAAACAATGGGGCTGCGTTAGGAGCTGAACGCGGATTTTTTGCAGGTGTTAGGTTTTTTTTCAGATCAAACAGCCCCATTGTTTTCTATGGGGGAATCGTGCACGAGCACGTTTTTTAAGCTGGCCGCGTCCGTAAGCACCGCTGGTGTCGAGAGTTGCAGTGGCGTTAAATTATGCTCTACGCTCCCTTTTTGGAGCCTAACGCACTGAAAAAAGCACGCGTAGCTAACGCACCCCTTTGGCCGCAAAACTCCAAATCTAGGCGTTAATTAATTTAATGATAGTGTAGTGTTAGGTTTAATTGTAACTTAGGTTAGGATTTATTTTACAGGTCATTTTGTATTTCTTTTAGCTAGGTAGTTATTAAATAGTTAATAACTATTTAATAACTATTCTAACTAGCTAAAATAAATACAAAGTTACCTGTAAAATAAACATAAATCCTAACGCCTAGATTCAGAGTTGGGCGGTAGCCGTCAAAACCAGCGTTAGAGGCTCCTAACGCTGGTTTTTACCGCCCGCTGGTATTTGGAGTCAGTCATTAAAGGGTCTAACGCTCACTTTCCAGCGGCGACTTTTCCATACCGCAGATCCCCTTACATCAATTGCGTATCCTATCTTTTCAATGGGATCTTTCTAACGCCGGTATTTAGAGTCGTGGCTGAAGTGAGCGTTAGAAATCTAACGACCAAACTCCAGCCGCAGAAAAAAGTCAGTAGTTAAGAGCTTTCTGGGCTAACTCCGGTTTATAAAGCTCTTAACTACTGTGCTCTAAAGTACACTAATGTCAGGTATGAGGTGTATGTCTTTAAATCCAACCTTACTTAAGGCTGCTCCTCCCCCCCTCACCTGCCGTTTAATTCAGTTGTGAACTCTATCTCAAGCAGAGACGCTAGCACAACTGCTATTCCTGGCTCTACGATACTACTCATTTAAAGTATCCCATCATAGGATAATACAACCACAGACTGAAACTTTGTTCCTGCTCAGACTTCCAGCCTTACACAGAACTTATATACAAATACCAGCTCAACCAGCTCAGCAGTTCTCCCTTCCCTCAGGGCTTCTGAGCCTGAAGAGAGGATCTACATTCTCCGGTTAAGCCCGGTGCCTGCTATTACTCCTGCTCCGCTTCCGCTCAAGCTCCGGAGAACAACTCGGGTACACCCGCTCTCAAGTAAAGACTGTCTCCTCCTCAGCGCGGGTCTCCCCGCAAACAAGTAATATCACAGCCTCTTACTCCGCTACGCTCCACCGCAGCCTGTCAGTGATTCAGGAGACCTGATTGGTGCTCAAGCACACACCCACTTCACTCGCTACACAGAACCTGCAGCTGCACACCTCTCCCTCTGATGCTGCCTGTAACCAACGTAAGCAGTACAATCTAACTCAGAAACAAGAGGGGTTTTACCAGCTATTGTGTAAATAGACTTTCTACTTAACTGCACTTCTCAGCTGTTACCAACAAACATAACAGTGCAGAAACAGCACAGTGCTATATTACGTTTCTACACCGGACTCTCTCCTGTAACCAATTAATACAGAACTTCCACAGGAGTAATTAACTCTACCTATCTCTTCCTATATCAGAGTTATCTTCCACTTAGTAGCCTGAGAAACTGCTGATAATTCTAACCCATATAGATATCTACTTATCTGCAGTTGAGATCCACTCTCTAATTATTCCTAAATTTTGAGACAGAGTGTGACATATTAAACGGCCACACATATGGATCCAGCAGATTTGCCTACTGTTGTGTACAATCTCACACAAAGGGTGGACCAGTTGTCACATGGACTAAGAGACCTGCAACTACAGAATGACAGCCTCAGAGCAGCAATTAGAGACAACACTCCTGAACCACAGGTGTGTTTACCTGAGAGATTCTCAGGTGACAGAAAACACTTCCGCCAGTTTAGGAATGCCTGTTACTTGCTTTTCCAAATGAAGCCTAAAACCTACCATAATGAGAGACTCAAGGTTATGACTGTAATATCCTTTCTCACTGGCGAACCCAGAGTATGGGCTGATACTTTCCTAGAGAACAACGATCCTATTTTAGGATCTCTCACTGACTTCTTCTCACAGATGAGCTTATTATATGAAGATACTCAGAAGCAGCTCACAGCTGAGGCAAAGATGCGCTCCCTGCGACAAGGAAGAAGACCAGTTGAGGAGTACCTCTCCGAGTTCAAGCTATATACGAAGGACTCAGAGTGGAGTGAGATAGCATCAAGAAACCAATACCGCCTCGGTTTATCCGACACATTGAAGGATGAGCTAGCTCGGATTGAGATCCCCAGGACCCTTGAAGGGCTAATGTCCCTATCCATCCAGATAGATAGGAGACTATGAGAGAGGAGGTCTGAGCGCCAGCAGTCTGAAGGAAATCAAAGATATTACCCATCACCCCAAGCACCAAAAGATGTTACCACTCCCATGGAAATTGGGTTCACCAAAGGACCACTTACACTGGAAGAAAGACACCGCAGACAACAAAAGAATTTGTGCATGTACTGTGCATCACCCACACACCCAGTAAAGGAATGTCCACTTCTTCAACGCCAAAAAAGAAGTAAGTTTACTCATGTAAACGCATGCTTGACTAACAAGATTGTAAACGTTGCTTATTGTACCATGTCTCTCCTCTTACAGTGGGACCGTCGAGCTCTTCAAGCTGATGCCATCATAGACTCGGGTGCCTACTCCAATTTCCTGGATTCAACCCTTGTTAGAAAAAATAAAATACCTACACTTACCAAAGCAGTTCCTGTCTCAATTCGTGTTATTGATGGTACTTATGTAAAATCAGGTCCTATAACACACCACACGGTTCCTCTCAAGGTCACCCTGGGTAAGGGTCATACTGAATACATCTCTTTCGATGTCATACCCTCTCCTTTATATCCCGTAGTACTAGGACTTTCCTGGCTTCAGGAACATCAACCGTCCATATGTTGGCAAAACCTCAAGGTTGATTTAGATTCACCATATTGCAAAGAATCCTGCTATCCTCAACAACATGTATTACACCTCTCTGAAGAGGTTGTTCCTCATGAATATCACGATTTTTTGGATGTCTTTGATAAAAAACAAGCGGAAACCTTACCGCCTCATCGTATATACGATTGCACCATAGAACTCCTACCGGGATCTACTATTCCTTATGGGCACATCTATCCGCTCTCACAACCTGAGTTGGAACATCTCAAGACATATCTCGATGAAAACCTTAAAAAAGGGTTCATTAGACCTTCTACTTCCCCAGCCGGAGCTGGGATCTTCTTTGTACGGAACAAGGATAAGTCCTTACGTCCGATTATTGATTATCGGGAACTGAACAAGAGAACTAAGAAGAACAGGTATCCTTTACCTCTCATCCCTGAATTGGTAGAACGACTCAGCAAGGCTACCATTTATACCAAACTAGACCTTCGAGGAGCCTATAACTTGGTCAGGATCAGAGAGGGAGATGAGTGGCTCACTGCCTTCCGCACTCGCTATGGGCTATATGAATATATGGTGATGCTGTTCGGGCTTTGTAATGCCCCTGCCATGTTCCAATATTTCATTAATGATATATTCAGAGATTTATTGGACGTGTGCCTAGTGATCTATCTGGACGATATCCTGATCTATTCAGATAACTTAGAGGATCATAAGAAACATGTACGCTGGGTTCTCAATCGACTACGAACCCATCAGTTGTATGCCAAACTGGAAAAGTGCTCTTTCCACACATATGAAATAACCTTCCTTGGTTATAATATCTCCTCCTCTGGTGTACGTATGGAAGACGGAAAGATACAAACCATCCAAGATTGGCCTATTCCAACTTCCAGAAAAGATGTCCAACGCTTCCTCGGTTTTGCCAACTTCTACAGGAAGTTCATCAAAGGGTTCTCCAGCTTATCCAGACCCTTGTGTAAACTCACGGGTTCTCACACTCCTTTTCTCTGGAATTCTGAGGCCCAAAAGGCATTTGAATACCTCAAGAAATCATTCGTCACAGCACCTATTCTTCAGTTCCCAGATACCAAACTCCAGTTTATTCTTGAGGTAGATGCTTCGGATTACGCTTTGGGAGCTATACTTTCCCAACGAAAGACTCCCTCTGATCCCATTCATCCAGTGGCATTCTATTCCAGATTAATGACACCACCTGAACAGAACTACCCCATAGGAGAAAAGGAGCTTCTCGTCATCAAGGTCGCTCTAGAACACTGGAGGCATTTATTGGAAGGGACTTCTTATCCAATACTCATTTACACCGACCATCGCAATTTAGAGTATCTCCAGTCAAGTAAAACACTGTCGGCTCGTCAACTCCGCTGGAGTCTCTTCTTTACCAGATTCCATTTTCACATCACCTACCGTCCAGGGTCAAAAAACGGCAAGGCTGATGCTCTCTCCAGACACTTACCCCGTCCTACCCAAGTGGTACCTGTCCAGCCTATTCTATCCTCAGAACACTTTATTGGTGTTGTTGCCAATGACTACCGGCTCTTACGGTCCCACCAGAAGAGAGACACCACCTATCCAAAGGATCAACTTGAAACAGATTTCAACGGAATCAACTACGTGCATGGGAAGATATACATTCCACCAACTTTGAGAAATCACATTCTCCAAGCTCATCATGAATCTCCTTTAGCTGGTCACCCTGGGATCCAGAAAACTACTGAACTCATCAAAAGAAACTACTGGTGGCCCAATCTACACCAAACAGTAGATGAATACATTAAGACATGTCAAGTATGTGCTGTCTCGAAATATGAACATTCCAAACCATATGGTACGTTGAGATCTATCCCCGTACCAGAAAGGCCATGGCACACAGTTGGTATGGACTTTATCGTAGACCTGCCAAGCTCAAACAAATCGACCGTTATAATGGTAGTTGTTGATTACCTATCGAAGATGGCTCATTTCATCCCATATGAAAAACTACCCACAGCATCCGAGACAGCGGCCCTCTTCCTATCACATGTGGTACGCATTCATGGGCTACCATCTATCATCATATCCGACAGAGGTTCACAGTTCACCTCCAGGTTCTGGAGGCAACTGTGTTCAGTACTTAAGATTGATCATCGATACAGCACCGCCTACCATCCACAGACCAATGGACAAACGGAACGAGTTAATCAGTGGATAGAACAGTACATCAGATGCTACTGTTCCTATCAACAGGATCAATGGAAGTACCACTTACCTTTGGCTGAATACGCATATAACAATACCCTAAATGCGTCCACAAAGTGCACACCGTTTTTTGCCAACTATGGGTACCACCCTACTTTCCATCTCTTCCCACATCTGAATACCACATCTCCTCTTGTGGATGAAACATCCAACTCAATGACTGAGATCTTCTCCTTTCTTAAGGAGAATATAACCGCAGCCCAAAACAGACAGAAGTATTACTACGATTCCAAAAGACGCATTCCTCCTACTTACCAAGTCGGTGACCGGGTTTGGCTTTCCACCCGTCATCTTAAGTTGAAGACACCTTGTCGTAAATTCTCTCATCTCTTCCTTGGACCATATGAAATCGTTAAACTAGTAAACGACAACGCTGTGACCCTAAAACTCCCACCTGAGATTCAGGTGCACCCCACTTTTCATGTTTCCCTACTAAAACCTTACACCCCGACGAGACAGCAGACCTCTACCTCTGGAACTCCACCTATAGTGGTCGATGATGAAGTTTATGAGGTGTCTTCCATTCTGGACTCCAGGCTATACCGTGGGGTTCTACAGTACCTCATCCGTTGGAAGGGTTTTACCCCTGATGAGGATTCTTGGGAGCCCTATAACAACCTCAATGCCGCCCGACTGGTTGCCCGGTTCCACAGGGCCCATCCGGACAGACCTGCTCCTCCTGCTGTGGTGCAGCACCTTTGATGGGGGGACCTGTCAGGTATGAGGTGTATGTCTTTAAATCCAACCTTACTTAAGGCTGCTCCTCCCCCCCTCACCTGCCGTTTAATTCAGTTGTGAACTCTATCTCAAGCAGAGACGCTAGCACAACTGCTATTCCTGGCTCTACGATACTACTCATTTAAAGTATCCCATCATAGGATAATACAACCACAGACTGAAACTTTGTTCCTGCTCAGACTTCCAGCTTTACACAGAACTTATATACAAATACCAGCTCAACCAGCTCAGCAGTTCTCCCTTCCCTCAGGGCTTCTGAGCCTGAAGAGAGGATCTACATTCTCCGGTTAAGCCCGGTGCCTGCTATTACTCCTGCTCCGCTTCCGCTCAAGCTCCGGAGAACAACTCGGGTACACCCGCTCTCAAGTAAAGACTGTCTCCTCCTCAGCGCGGGTCTCCCCGCAAACAAGTAATATCACAGCCTCTTACTCCGCTACGCTCCACCGCAGCCTGTCAGTGATTCAGGAGACCTGATTGGTGCTCAAGCACACACCCACTTCACTCGCTACACAGAACCTGCAGCTGCACACCTCTCCCTCTGATGCTGCCTGTAACCAACGTAAGCAGTACAATCTAACTCAGAAACAAGAGGGGTTTTACCAGCTATTGTGTAAATAGACTTTCTACTTAACTGCACTTCTCAGCTGTTACCAACAAACATAACAGTGCAGAAACAGCACAGTGCTATATTAAGTTTCTACACCGGACTCTCTCCTGTAACCAATTAATACAGAACTTCCACAGGAGTAATTAACTCTACCTATCTCTTCCTATATCAGAGTTATCTTCCACTTAGTAGCCTGAGAAACTGCTGATAATTCTAACCCATATAGATATCTACTTATCTGTAGTTGAGATCCACTCTCTAATTATTCCTAAATTTTGAGACAGAGTGTGACAACTAACACCCATAAACTACCTATGTACCCCTAAACCGAGGTCCCCCCACATCGCCGCCACTCTATTAAAAATTTTTAACCCCTAATCTGCCGTCCGCACGCCGCCGCAAGCTACGTTATACTTATGTACCCCTAATCTGCTGCCCCTAACACCGCCGACCCCTATATTATATTTATTAACCCCTAATCTGCCCCCCTCAACGTCGCCTCCACCTGCCTACACTTATTAACCCCTAATCTGCCGACCGGACCGCGCCGCTATTATAATAAAGTTATTAACCCCTAATCCGCCTCACTCCCGCCTCAATAACCCTATAATAAATAGTATTAACCCCTAATCTGCCCTCCCTAACATCGCCGACACCTAACTTCAAGCATTAACCCCTAATCTGCCGACCGGAGCTCACCGCTATTCTAATAAATTTTGTAACCCCTAAAGCTAAGTCTAACCCTAACCCTAACACCCCCCTAACTTAAATATAATTTAAATCTAACGAAATAAATGAACTATTATTAAATAAATTATTCCTATTTAAAGCTAAATACTTACCTGTAAAATAAACCCTTATATAGCTACAATATAACGAATAATTATATTGTAGCTATTTTAGGATTAATATTTATTTTACAGGTAACTTTGTAATTATTTTAACCAGGTACAATAGCTATTAAATAGTTAATAACTATTTAATAGTTACCTAGTTAAAATAATTACAAAATTACATGTAAAATAAATCCTAACATAAGTTACAATTAAACCTAACACTACACTATCAATAAATTAATTAAATACAATACCTACAAATAAATACATTTAAATAAACTAACTAAAGTACAAAAAAAAAAAAGAACTAAGTTACAAAAAATAAAAAAATATTTACAAACATAAGAAAAATCTTACAACAATTTTAAACTAATTACACCTACTCTAAGCCCCCTAATAAAATAACAAAGCCCCCCAAAATAAAAAAATGCCCTACCCTATTCTAAATTAAAAAAGTTCAAAGCTCTTTTACCTTACCAGCCCTGAAAAGGGCCATTTGCGGGGCATGCCCCAAAGAATTCAGCTCTTTTGCCTGTAAAAATCACATACAATACCCCCCCCCAACATTAAAACCCACCACCCACATACCCCTAATCTAACCCAAACCCCCCTTAAATAAACATAACACTAAGCCCCTGAAGATCTTCCTACCTTATCTTCACCTCGCCGGGTATCACCGATCCGTCCTGGCTCCAAAATCTTTATCCAAGCCCAAGCGGGGGCTGGCGATCCATAATCCGGCGGCTGAAGAGGTCCAGAAGAGGCTCCAAAGTCTTCATCCTATCCGGGAAGAAGAGGCAATCCGGACCGGCAACCATCTTGATTCAAGCGGCATCTTCTATCTTCATCCGATGAGGAACGGCTCCATCGTGAAGACCTCCAGCATGGATCAATCTTCTCCTTCCGACGTCCAACTAAAGAATGAAGGTTCCTTTAAGGGACGTCATCCAAGATGGCGTCCCTCGAATTCCGATTGGCTGATAGGATTCTATCAGCAAATCGGAATTAAGGTAGGAAAATTCTGATTGGCTGATGGAATCAGCCAATCAGAATCAAGTTCAATCCGATTGGCTGATCCGAACAGCCAATAGAATGTTATCAAGCCGGTGTAAACGGCTTGATAACTTATGCGAATCAGCCTCGCCACAAATACGCTGCGGAATTCCAGCGTATTTGAGGTTGACGGTTTGATAACTAGGGGCCATGGCCTCTACACGTTTTGTCCACTGATTGCTCTGACTTTTTCAAGAGGAAAGTCATTCTGCTTACTGGATGATATAAAATCACTTTAAACAATTTATTTAAAAAATGTATTTGAACTGATCATTGAACTTATAACAATTTGGTTTATAACATTATTAGATCTTTTAGTTTTCCTTTTACCGTTAATACCTAAACAGAGTAGTTCAGTGCTGATTTTACTCTTATCTTAGCTTTCAACCAGTGAATTTTCATAACTTTGGATCATTTTTCTGACAAAAACAAATAATAAAAATAACAAATATGTTTGTGGTTCCAAATCTAATATGATTAAATTTCCAGGTGTATGAGATGAGTTTTGAGAATTTGAAGTGGATCTACTATGTATAATTTCTGGGATAAATGCCAGAATTAAAAACAAAAAGTAATATGAGTAGTAATAATTCTTCATTAGACCTTTTGTGGGATAATTTTTCAGTTAGTTTTTTAGCTGGAAGAATTTACTGAAATAATCTAATAGGAGAATGCTGGCTGGGAATACCTATGTAAAATAAGGTTATTCCTCCACCTATGATATAACAGGGACATGTTTTATGGAATGAATAATTTATCTTAATAACTACAGCAAAGAGCTACAAAGCCTGATAATCAAAACATTGTGTCAAAATGTTATATTATTTTTTTATTAAACCCTGCAGCCAGAACAAATCAGATTATTCTGCTTTCAGCATATAGTAATTTAAAATTACTTCTAATTTCGTATACATGCATTTTTCTATTAGGGTAATAAGTCGTTTGTGTATTTTGACACAATCTTACTACCTTACATTTTATAAGAAAAAACAGTGAGAACTGCAGGGCAAAATGTTTAGAGGATACACCAGACCTGGCATAGAAATTTCAGCTAAACCCATGGAACACCCCCGTTCAGCCCATTAGCATGGAAACTCCTTTTACAATATGGAAAACAATATGCTTCGAATTTTGTATTATAAATACTAATTTTACCCACAGAGGGCCAGATTATGAGTGGAGTGGTAGTTAACACTCACTTTTGAGCGTTAAAACTGCTAGAAGTCATTTTTTTTTTTGCTCAGAGATTCACTTTCGTATTAAGAGTTGAAAGTAAAAAGCTTGCGTTCTTGTGTTTGTAACGTTGCGGTAACAAATAGATTTTTAGAAGTCACAAACTCAAAATCGCATTCCCTTATAGACTTCAATGGAGCAGAAAAAGTTGAAAGAAAACTTACACCCACAAGTCACGCAAACATATTCACAGTTATTTAAAAGCACAACACAAGAAGAAAACTTTGCTTATTTCATAATCCAATATTCTGCACATAGCAGAACATGTTCTATTTATTCTTAAAGAGATATTTAAATACATTGGGGCCGATTTACCAAACAGTCAATAGGCCCCAATGCAGCTGTTTCTGCGCAAACCTTCAGGCTCACCGGAAACAGCAGTTAAGAAGCAGCGGTCTTAAGACCACTGCTCCTTAACTGGTCTGCCACCTCTGAGGTGGCGAACAGCAATCAGCCCGATTGAATATGATCTGATTGATTGACACCCCTTGCTTGCAGCCGATTGGCTGCAAATCTGCAGGGGCGGCATTGCACAAGCAGTTCACCAAAACTGCTTGTGCAATGTTAAATGCCAGCAAAACACCAAAAAGGATTAGGGTCTCAGCGCAATTTAAAGATACTGTGCCCCCTTTATTTATTATTGATCCAGAGAAAAGATCAAAAAAAGAAACAGCTATTTAAAACAACGAAAAGGAGGCGCTGGTACATGGAATAAAAGTGCAGTATCACAAATAAATGTAATGATGTAATATGCATAAACAAATAAATGTAATGATGTAATATGCATAAACTGATGGTTAAAATGTATCCAGACGATTTTAATACAATTTACACATACATAAAAAACACTCAAATCTTTAAGTCAATAAAACAGATAGTTAATAGAAATGGTTAGTAGCAAAGAAATAAAATTTTGTA
Organism: Bombina bombina; assembly: GCF_027579735.1. NCBI lineage: Eukaryota > Metazoa > Chordata > Amphibia > Anura > Bombinatoridae > Bombina > Bombina bombina. Next base: position 165,675,576 of record NC_069507.1, read on the forward strand.
AGCATTTCATAAACAATACACATACATAAGATGTCTCTTAATAAAACCAAGTAGTCTAAAATTAGTCCACAAAATTAAAGTTAAAATTTAAGTGCTTCCAGAACTGATGTCTGGAAGCAAAGGAGACAGGAAAGGTCTTGTTACAGGCGGTAAAACACTTGACAAAATGGTGTATATAGGTACTTACACTGGATAGATTCGATTCCGCTCCTGAAGCTTCCCAAATATCCGCAAGTGGTAGCGGTGTCCTCTGGCTTTTTAATACTTTATTAGCAACCTTGAGGAAATCCTGGGGTATCTTTTCTGGTTGGCTTGTTGCATACAGCATTACTTGCAACTGTTACACAGACCGTTACAACTCCTCTTCCTGCACCTGCTGCTACAGGTGCTCCTTTTGGACAAAGTTCACAAGGTCAGTGATTGAGCAATGCGTTTCCGAGGTTACCCTCCTTTCCCAAGCTCAACTGTCTATTCCTAAGTGTCTCTTTAAATAGGCTTTTTCGTATCCACAATCTAAACATACATTAGCTGTTCTTACCTTGTATTATATGGGTTAATAGGAGCTCTATTTAGAGTCTGTTGTGTAAATGAATTACATGGAAATTGTTATATATATCAAAGTGATCCTGAAAGCAACAATTTAAATTCCAATTTTTGGTTTATATTGTCATTATTAATCGTTCTTAATCAGTGTGATTGTTAGTAACCTTTTCTCCTTTTCTGTGTTGTAAAAATAGCGGTTGTATTATTTAATTAACCGTACTAGAGCACATCTCCTCATCTGATAATTCTGAATTTTATGTGTGGTAAAATAATTAATAGATAGAAATTTATGTACTATAATTTAATAGAAAAATAAAATGGTATTTATTTTAAAATAGTAATACTAGACCAGAGCGGGAGCGAGCTACATTTAATCCAATAGCAATACTGGGCATGCTGTGACTAGCTTGCAAGCCCGTGAAACGTTTTGGATATCCAAGACCCACTCAGTAGATCCTGGAGCAGAGTCAAACTTTAGACTACAAAATCTGCAAATACTTTTCATTTTTGAAGTTACCGCTAAAACAATGTTATACAAGTAAACAAGTGTTTACTACCCCTTTAAGCCTGGGCTCCATGTTGGAGGCTATAAGTTGGCTGAGCATGCCAGAAATGTACAGATTAGACATGTGCATTTATTTTGTTATGAATGTACATTCGTTAACAAAACACAAATATTCGTCTTGTTTACACAAAATGAATATCTGAAAGAATGCAGCACAAAATGTAAAGAAAATGATAGAATAGTGACAAATTTGTCAGTATTAATTTCCTTTAGCGCTCTCTGGAGAGCACGCACTAATCCCATCCTTTTATATATAAAAGAAATCATGAATCCTTTAAATACTACCTTAAAAATACCTCTTATTTCCCTTCCTTTTTCCCTCCCATCTTTATAGGCAATTCATAAACTGCCACATGCATTAATTTTATTTGTAGACACTCCTCTTCCTGTGTATTCAATGCACACTTATTATTAAGAAAGCACTACATATACCAGCATGCAATAGTAGAAGCGCCAATCACATCTCAGGTCAGCTCCAACTATTATGTCATTTCGCATACAAAGAGAGAAGCGCTCTACCAGGAACTAACAACAGCTCAGTGGCTTGTTCTATGGCGATTTACCACCCGGAAGCAGCCTCTTTTAGACCAGTGTGCTTTTCACAGAAGAAAACTTTCCTGAAGTATATCAGTCTGATCCCGCCAAGTAAGGTCAGTCCAGCGCCGAAATACCAGGCAATTCTCCTCTGAACAAGGAACATGACAACCCCAGACGATCGTTTCGGCCTCCTATGGGCCTCGTCAGTGAGGTGCAGCCACATTCCTCTAAGCACACTGGGCAAGGAGTCCACGTCTGGTTTCCCCCATCACCCATAGGGAGACTTCCCCTATTATGTCATTTCCTCTGCCATCAGTGTTATGTTCTTAGGGTTGCCACCTTTTGCCCAAAAAAATCCTGGACACTTTTTAAGTGGGCGTGGTGAGGGCGTGGCTTGGGGGTGTGGCTTGGAGGCGTGGCTTGTCGCGGCCTCAAATTCATTATGAAATTCATTTTATTTATATATATATATATATATATATATATATATAATATTAATTTATATATTAATTATATTAGTTGTTTAATTCCTGCAGAAAATAAATTGTTTAATTCATGGGTGATGTAATTTTGTAAGCTAGGATCTCTCTAGGTTTTGTAAAAAAAAATGTTTTTATTTATCTTTATTGAAGATTACAGAATATAACAAATAAAATATTATGAATTCCCAATTATTTAGAACAGGTACAAAGTTACATTCAGATACATGTAGGTGTATTTGTGAATATACAACATTTATACTGCCATTGACATACTCTTCTCTTGCCAAAAATGATTGGCTGCTACTTACATATGCTGCCCCTGAGTGTCTCACACCGTGGGAGGGACCAGACTCTAGGGATGTAGAAGCACATAAACAGGCTGCTAGGGGATAATGTTTCTGCATGTTGAGGAGGGTGTGTAACTTTATAGCATGTCAAACTCACTGGTTGTATTTCAACCAGATCTACAATCAAACATCGTCAATTATCCTCTGTGCTAAGTGTCAACACACTCATTACACATACAAAACGCCGCTGTAACTATGAATCTCAGAACAGTTTACTGCCCGTGGTACATAATATTCTAGAACGGAACAAGTTGCTAGACACATAACCAAGATCACGTACTGCTTACCAACGTTCCTTCTAGCGCGTCCCTCCGGTTCCCAGTACCCTAAACCTCCGCTGTATGTGGCTGCAGCAAGCCCAATAGACGTTTACACAGGTAGTGCTACTGTAACCAAGGAAACAACTCACTCAGCGCAGTGACGGATGGACGTCTAAGTGACCCTCCTCTTGCCCCCTCCCACATACAGTTGAGTAGTATTACTCCAGGCAGCAGCAGGCTCCTCCAGGCTCCTTCTCTCCTCCCGCCGGGCTAAAAGCTCCCTTGGCCAGCTAATTTGTTTTTCATCTGCGCTCACTGCTGTGCCCGCCCCAGGGGAGCTCTTAGCCCGGGGCATTTGACTGTAGTTCTGGGACACGGGACTGTCCCGGTGAAACCGGGGCAGGTGGCAACCCTATATGTTCTCCTTCTATTCTTCTAATGATTGATTCAAGTTACACAAGATTCAAAGCTTAATAAAAAGTCAATGCAGAGGTGTAACTAGAAACCTCAGGGCCCCAGTGCAAGAATCCATGAAGGGCCTCCCTCCTCCCCCCCCCCCAAAAAAAAAAAAATTGCTTTTTATACATTTAATTTCTCTCTTATTATTTTTGCAGCATGTAACACAGTAAAAAATAATTCTGTTAATCATGTCAACTTACACTTAAAATGAGAAAGGGACAAACACTCTTGCACTGTGGGACCAAGGAAAGAATACAGTGACTGACATGATTAAGCACTCATTTGTTAATATTAGAAAACAACATAGCACAGGCCTGCACATGGTGTGTACATGACTATGTCACTTTAAATTACTGCACCGCAGTTTGCAGACTATCCGCACTTCTGTCACTGAACTGTCTCGCTCTCTCTGCTCCTCATGCAAATGAAATGGCGGGTACAGGGCGGAGGAGGAGTCTCTAATACTGACTGGTGCTTCTATACTTTATAACTCTCACTGACTTAAAGTTAACTAGAAGTTTAAGGGGTTGATTTATGAAGCATTGGATGCTGCTTCCGACCCACTCCGCTTCAGTTCCGCCTGAAGCGGAAGTTAAGAAGCAGCGGTCCTAAGATCAGTTTCCGCTTGAAGGATCCATCCAGCCGGAGAAGTCCTCATCCAGGCGGAAAGAAGTCTTCATCCGAGCGGCCTCTTTCATCTTCATCCAGCCGGAGAAGTCCTCATCCAGGCGGCAAGAAGTCTTCATCCAGATGGTATCTTCTATCTTCATCCATCCGGCGCGGGTCCATCCTGAAGACATCCAGCGCGGTGCATCCTCTTCATACGGTCGCTGCCGTAAACTGGAACTTCAATGCAAGTGACGCCATCCAAGATGGGTCAGGTCAGGGCCAGGCTGGTTTACTGATGAGTACACTCAGGTCTGCTGTGCGCTCACACAGTGTAGAGCAGGATGGCGGAACAGAGTAGTCACTATCAGGGTAACAGAGGGAGCGCCGTGCGCGCGCGCGTTGGAGGAGCAGAAGCTTATACTGGCACTGGCACCTTAGAGAATAGGAAGTTAGGAACTGTGCTGGCCTGGGCTCTCGCAAGTGGCAGATTTCCAGGGCCCGGTGGCCACAACAAATGGTTTATGTGACCTTTGGGATCCTGGAAGTCCGCCACTGATAAAGTATAAAAAAATGTAAAATAAATAAATCACTGCTCTGCAATTTGCACCCCGGTTGCCTAGCTTGCCTTGTGCAAGCGCCGGGCCTGACTGTGAGTAAGTGTTAGGTTTTTTTTAAGGTTTTTTGGGGTGGTTTTTTTTTTTTAGATTAGGGTGGGCACTCTTAAAAGAGCTGAATGCCCTTTAAAGGGCAGTAAAAGAGCTGAATGCCCTTTTCAGGGCAATGGGTAGATTAGGTTTTTTAGATAGTTTTTTTTTATTTTGTGGTTTTGGGGGGTGGGGGTTTGTAATGTTAATGGGTCTTTGTATTTATTTGTGAGTAAAAGAGCTGATTTACGTAGGGCAATGCCCTACAAAAGGCCCTTTTAAGGGCTAATGGGGATTTTTTATAGATTAGGTTTTTTATTTTGGGGGTTTTTTTGAAGTGGGTATTAGAATAGAGACATACAAAGAGAAGACCGGCTAACCATCCACAAATAAATCCAAAGTAATAGGTAAGATGCAAAAAAGGGGGTTTATTTCACAGGTACAAACAGTGCATTAAAAGCAAAAAAGGGCATGCAGAAAAAAGCACCAAACGGACATACTCCGTAGGTTACAATACAGTAACAAACATACGCGTTTCGTGAGGGACTGCCTCACTTGTTCACTGCTTAAACTGTGTACTGGTCTGTAAACCTATATAGAGAGGTATCTATGTTAATTGAACAGGTGTGTTCCATTAAATACTTTAACGACTATGTAAACTTTTTAACCCCTCATATATACAGGCTGCAATAGACAGTGTTAGCACAGGATTGTAATGTTATACAATTACATTGTGGTAGAGATATATAAATACAATATTAGACTGTTATATATGTAAACTCATTTTGTGCATATAAACTGAAAAATTCTTACCACAAAATAAAGTATATTGAGACTAAAAAAAATAATCCAAGAATAAATGAAAAAATGAAAAAAGTCTCATTATTTAAAATGCCAGGATGAAGTGCATTATACAAACAGATTAACGTCTGACTCAATATTTAAACCAGAAGGTGTCCTAGTGTTCATGTTAAAAATCCACCTGACCTCCTTCTTACTTAGCTGATACTCCCTGTCCCCCCCTCTCTTAGAGAAGGGCACATGATCAATTGCCTGAAAAAATGCTAGGGAAGAATCCCCTTGATGGTCAAATTTAAAATGTGAGGCCACTGAGGTAAAGATATCTGGGTCATTTATGTCTCTGATGTGTTCCAATACTCTATCCCTCAACCTTCTTTTTGTCTTTCCTAAGTATTGGACCTGGCAGCCTTTACATGTCATGAGATACACTATATGTGTTGAATTACAATTAAGATTATATCTAATTGTGTATTCTTTCCCTGTGCTAGATGATTGAAAGGCATTCCCTTCCGTAATATGATCACAGGTTATGCACCTAGTGCCTCTACATTTAAAACAGCCCGATCTAGTTGGTAGCCAAGTGCCTCTTTTAATTTCTGGTAAAAAAGAAGGGGATACATAATTTTGAATGCTTTTAGCCTTTCTGGACACAAATTTAACACCGCTAGAGATCACTTTCTCCAGAACAGGGTCAGTTTGTAAAATAGGGAGACTTTCTTGTACAATGTCACAAATTTTTCTGTACTCTAAGCTGTATGGAGTACTGAAGACCACCTTATTAGGCAAATTTAAAGTACTAGAAGATAATTTACTTCCCTTCTTGTACTGCAGAAGGGACTCACGTGGCATGCTATCTACAATTTGTCTAGTTTTTGACAATAAATGGTTATTGTATCCCCTATTTTGAAGTCTACTGCACAGATCCTCACTCTGCTTTTTATATAGTGTTTCGCTAGAGCAGATTCTCTTTGCCCTAATGAATTGACCCTTAGGGATAGCTTTGAGTACATGTTGAGGATGACAAAATCTATAGTTAAGAATGGTATTACCACTTGTCGGTTTTCTATGTAAATCTGTCACAATCAACCCATTCTCAACTGATACTTCAATATCCAAAAACTCAATCCTTGTTGTATTCTGATATCCAACAAAGCTCAAATTAAGATCATTGCAATTTAAATACTCCATAAATTTAGATGCCGACTCCTCATCTCCATCCCACACCAATAGCAGGTCATCAATATAACGTCCAAAATAAATTATATGTTTTATTAAAGGGGTTACTATCTGCATAGACGTGGAGCAGCTCCCACCATCCCATATAGAGATTGGCATAGGAGGGGGCGAATTTCGCCCCCATAGCTGTTCCACGCCTCTGCAGATAGTAAGACCCCTCAAACAAAAAATAATTATGGGTTAGTAAAAACTCCAAAGTCCAAATTATAAAATGTTTAAGATCCTCTGAGAAACCTGACATTCTGTCCAAAATATTAGAAATTGATATAAGACCTGCCTGGTGTGGGATGGAGGTGTAAAGTGAGGCCACATCCACTGTAATAAATCTATAAGTAGATTTCCAATTGATATTTTATAGGGCACTAAGAACTTGTGTAGAGTCCCTAATATAACTTGTTAATTGGGCCACTAGAGGTTGTAGAAAGGTATCTATCAGTTCTGAAGTGGGCTCAAAAAGGAGCCCACTCCAGAAATGATGGGCCTACCAGGAGGATGTGTCGCATTTTTATGCAGTTTAGGAAGAAAATAAAAAATGGGTACATTAGGATTTTTAATTAAAAACTGGTATTAGAATAGGATTTTTTTTATTATTTTTGATAATTCGTTTATTTTGTGTAATTTTTTTTTGTTTTGGGGTGGGTTCTTTTTTTAGATTAGGGTGAGCACTTTTTTTTAAGGGCAGTTAAAGACCTAAATGCCCTTTTAGGGGGAATGCCCATACAAATGCCCTTTTCACGGCAATGGGTAGATTAGGTTTTACTTTATTTTTATTGTGTGGGTTTTGGGGGGGTGTTTGTAATGTTAGTGGGTCTTTGTGTTTTTCTTTTGTAGGAAAAGAGCTGATTTCTTTAGGGCAATGCCCTACAAAATGCCCTTTTAAGGGCCCTTGGTAGTTATTATAGATTAGGGATTTTTTTTATTTTGGGGTGTTTTTTTTAAATAATAATAAAAAAAGGCTTTTAGAATAGGATTTTTTTTGGGGGATATTTTCGTTTGTTATTTTTTGTAATGGTAATTATTTTTTATTTTTTGTAATTTTAGTGTTTTTTATTTTTTGTAATGGTAGTTTTTTTTATTTTGTCATGGTAGGTTATATTGTAGCTAGCTTAGGTTTTATTTTTATTTCACAGGTAAGTTTGTATTTATTTTAACTAGGTAGTTAGTAAATAGTTAATAACTATTTTTTACTAACTAGTCTTCCTAGTTAAAATAAATAGCTTACCTGTGAAATAAAAATAAAACCTAAGCTAGCTACAATATAACTATTAGTTATATTGTAGCTAGCTTAGGTTTTATTTCACAGGTAAGTTACTTTGTATTTAGATTTAAATAGGTATTATTTAGTTAATAATTTAAACTTTAATTTAGGTCTATTTAATTTATGTTAAAGGTAGGGGGTGTTAGGTTTAGGGTTAGTTTTAGGGGTTAATATAGTTTAATATAGTTTTGTTAGTGTTGGCAATGTTTGGGAATGGCGTTTTAGGGGTTAAAAGGTTTGGGTAGCATTGACGATGTCTGGGAACGGCAGTTTAGGGGTTAATACTTTATTTAGTGATTTATTTAGTGTTGGTGATGTTTGGGAATGGTGGTTTGGGAATGGTGGTTTAGGGGTTAATAGGTTAAAGGGCCATAATACCCAAATGTTTAAACACTTCAAAGTGATGCAGTATAGCTGTAAAAAGCTGACTTGAAAATTTCACCTGAACATCTCTATGTAAAAAAGAAAGATATTTTACCTCAAAAGTTCCTCAGTAGCCACCTCCCATTGTAAAGGATTTCTAAGCAGCATGTTAGTGTGTCTGTCCTGGGACAGCTTAGGGGATGAGCCTCGTGCACTCTCATATTATTTCCCTATTCAGCTTACTATGAAATCTCATGAGAGTTAAGTCAAATCTCATGAGATCACAGTAAAAGAGTTCATGACCTCAGCACTGCTGATGCTGATTGGCTGCTGTTCATTTCTTCATTTATTTATTTTTTACACCTGCAGCTGACAGCAGCTGAGTATAACTTTTTACACAGAACTTACTCTGCTAAGCTGAGGAGATTGTGAGGTAAAATATCTTCCTTTTTTACATAGAGATGCTCAGGGGATATTTTTCTGTCAGCTTTTTACAGTTATGCTGCATCAGTTTCAAGTGATTTAGCATATGAGTATTATGTCCCTTTAAGGTAGTGTTGACGATCTGGGGGGGTGCGGTTTATGGGTTAATAGGTTTAGTTTGTGTCGGCAATGTCCGGGAACTGTGGTTTCAGAGTTAATAACTTTATTTTGTTTTTTTGTTAGTGTCGGCGATGTGGGGGGCGGTGGTTTAGGGGTTAATAGGTTTAGGTAGTGTTAGTGATGTGGGGGTACAGCGATTTAAGGGTTAATAGCTTTATTTAGTGGCGGCATGGGTGGCGGCAGTGGGTTAACATAATTTTGTTTCGGCAATCGCCAGAACATTAGTTAGAAATAACGATTTGGTTTGTAATAAAGATTCAGTCCGACATTAATAATAATAAGCCAAATCGAAACGAATCGAAGCGAAACAAATTTTTCGATTGCGCACAAGTCTACATATTACTTAGGAAGTGAATAGGTTAAAATGTTTTATAAATCTAGTAAAAATTATCTGTAAACTTCTGAATACAGCATATAAAATATAACTCTTGATTTTAACAGATTGTATAGATGCATTTTTAGGGATGAAAAAAGTAATTTTAAAGGGACAGTCAAGACAAAATTAAACTTTCATGATTCAGATAGAGTATGCAATTCTAAACAACTTTCCAAATGACTTTTTAAATCAAATTTGTTCTGTTCTTTTGGTATTCTTTGTTGAAAGCTAAACCTAGGTAGACTCATATGCTAATATCTAAGCCATTGGAGGCTGCCTCTTATCTCAGTGCATTTTGACAGGTGTTCACAGCTTGACAGCATTATTTCATGTTTTCCATATTGATAACATTGTGATCACTCCCCTGAAGTTATTTATGAGTCAACACTGATTGTCTAAAATGCATGTCTGTCAACAGAACTGAAATAAGGGGAGTCTGCAGAGACTTAGACAAAAGGCAATCACAGAGATAAAAAGTGAATTAATATAAAAGTGTTGGTTATTAAAAACTTGGGTAATAAATGGATTATCTATCTTTTTAAACAATAACAATTCTGGAGTAGACTGTCTCTTTAATCCCTTCACTACCGGGACTTTCAGAGAAAATCTTTCTCAAAATACCAAAACATTTTTAGCATTTTTGCTATCACTCCATTTAAACAGAAATAGAGTCTTGGTTATTTTATTTACTTGTCAAAATTGTATATATGTTTTTTTTTTTTTTAAATTTTTTTTATTGAGACAACATATTAAACAACAGTATGCCAATAGATATAAAATTGGAGGTACAATGTAATGTCATTGAATAATACAATTAAATGTCAAATATTGCATACTTTTATATAACAAAAAAAGAAAGAGTGAATAAGAAACATGGAAATAAGGATGAAAGCAAGTCTATACGGTAAATGGGTCTCTTTTCTGGAAGTAACGCTTTGTAAATACAGGTTTAGATATTGAGTCTGTGTTTAAAGATGATATTGGTACTCAGCATGATAGAGATATAGAATACTGGGATTTATGTAAGACGGACATAATGGGTTATAGAGGGGAAGAGAGAGGAGAAAAGAAGCAGGGAGAGAGGAGAGAGAGAGAAAAAAAAAAAAAAAAAAAGGGAGAGGGGGTGAAGGAACGGGAAAGCAGAAGATGATTAATGAGTCTATGGTGTGGTTTAAGGGCTTGAGGACCAGTTGGGGAACCTAGTGAGCCATGGGAGCCAAATTTCATGGAAGGCATTAGTGCTATCAAGTACTCTGAACGAGTATTGTTCCATTTGGCCAATGTAATGTGTAGATGAGATTACCTGAGAGAGAGTTGGCGACCTCTCCTCTCTCCAAGCTCTAGCTAGGGTCAGTTTTGTGGCCATGAGGACATACATCGTGAGTGCTTCTCCAGAGGTGGTAAGGTCAGACATTCGCATGTGTAAAAGGGCAACCTCAGGGGTAAATGGGGGGGTGAGGCCTAATGCCCGAAGGAGTGTAAATACTTTCTTCCATAATGGCTGAATTATTGGGCAAGACCACCATATGTGGAGTGGAGAACCAAGCATCTTGCATCCTCTCCAGCACTCTGGAGATTGGGAGTGATAGATCTTGTGTAGGATGGTTGGTACATGGTGCCAACGGACCAAAATCTTATAATGTAGTTCCCACAGTGTGGCACAATGGAGGATCTTTTTGGTTGTTTTAATTCTGGCATGCCAATCCTCTAGAGTAAGGGTGAGACCGATTTCTCTCTCCCAGGCCTGATGCTGTGAGATTTTTTGCGAAGGAGCCGGGTTAATAAGTAAATTGTAGTGAAGGGTCAGGAGATGTCGGAGAGCGTGAGCTCCCCGCCATGCTTTCTCCCATGTGGTTAAAGGGCGTAGAGTTTGTTTAGGGTAACCCCAAGTGCGTAAGCGAGTGCTCAATCGGAATCCCTCAAAGTGTAATTTAGGTGGAAGTTGAAATTTCGCACACATTGCTGGGTGTGAGAGCCATGTGTCTAGCTCATAGAGGTCGGAGACCTGTAGTGCGTGTACCTGTGGCCATAGGTCATGGTGGGAGTCTGGAAGGCAGAAGAGAGCGGCAGAGATTGTCATGGCTGGAGAGGGGTGGGGGGAGATGTCTGAGTGGTGTCTGATTTGGTCCCAAAATCGGAGTGTGTGTCTAAAAATAGGATGCAGGCCATCAACGTCTCGTCTGTGATGGGGGGGGATCCAGATTATGTCGGGGAGGGTTATATTTGAGGGCAATAGTGAGGATTCTAGAGAGTACCAGCAGAGATGTCTCTCAGGATCATTCCAGCGAAGGATATGTGAGAGTCTTGCGGCATTGTAATATGTGATCATATTCGGGAGAGCAAGGCCTCCCTGTAAGATCGGTTTTTCGAGTGTGCGGCCCGAAGTCCTAGGACGACGGTCTCTCCAGACATACGAAGTGATTAGACTTTGAAATCTATTAAGGAGTGGTCTCGGGATGTTGTAAGGAATAGATCTAAAAAGATATGTGACCTTGGGGAGGAAGGACATCTTTATCGCGGCAATACGGCCTGTCCAAGAGATCTCCCTAAACTCCCATGAATCTAGCAACTTCCTAAATTCCGGAAGTCTATCGGTATAATTCTGTGATATCGTGGTCAGGGGATCTGGGCTGAGGTGAACTCCTAGAATCTTAAGCGAAGAAGATTTCCATTGGAAGTGATAGGTGGACTGTAGTATAGAGAGGGTTTGCAGAGGGATGTTTATGGGAAGGGCCTCAGTTTTAGTTACATTCAATTTATAGAAGCATAGTGAACCGAATTTCTCGAGGAGAGTAAAGACTGCAGGGAGAGAAGTGTCAGGAGAAGTGAGGAAGAGAGTGATGTCATCTGCATAGAGGGAAATTTTATGGGTATGTGGACCTATTGTTAATCCTAATGTCTGAGGGTCTGATCTGATAGATTGAGCTAAGGGCTCTATAGTGAGGGCAAACAACAGTGGGGATAGGGGACAGCCCTGTCGGGTACCATTTGCAATCGTGAATTTGGGAGATTGGAACCCCACCCCGCGAACAGTAGCCGTGGGGCGGTTATAGAGAGTTTGAACCGCACCTACAAAGGAGGTAGGAAAACCAAAAATGGTCATAGCCTCCCATAGGAACTCCCACCTGACCCTGTCGAACGCTTTTTCTGCGTCTAGTGACAGGGCCAGGAAGGGGATTTGCCGGCAGTCCGCAAGATGTAGAATATCCAGGATTCGTCTAGTTGCATCGACTCCTTCTCTATTCGGGATAAAACCAACTTGATCGTTCGCTATAAGGGAGGGAATAACTTTTGCAACCCTATTGGCAAGGAGTTTGGCATATATTTTGGTGTCAGTGTTAATCAATGAGATTGGTCGATAGCTGCTGCACAAATCAGGGGGTTTACCCGGTTTTAAAATGGTAACTATTGTAGCTTCTAAAAATTCAGTTGCTAGAGGGGTACCTGATAGTACGTCTTGGAAGAACTTACCGAGGATAGGGAGGATCTGAGGTAAGAAAGTCTTGTAAAACCTTGCTGTGAATCCGTCTGGGCCAGGGGCTTTCCCTAATTTTAGGTTGCGTATAACGTTTGAGATTTCTTGTGTGGTGAACGGGGATGTCAGAGGGGAGGAGTCCTCGGGAGATAATGAGGGGAGGGCAAGGGATCTAAGGAACTCAGAGATATGTTGGACTGAAGAGGCCGGAGATTCCAGATTGGACTCTATATTGTAAAGGTCAGAGTAATATTGCCTGAAGGTGTTGCCAATTTCACGAGGGGCAGTAGCCTGTGTCCCTAGGGGAGTGCGTATGGACATGATTCTGGCTTGGGCTGTGCGGTTTTTAAGTTTGTTGGCTAGAAGCGTGGAGGCTTTGTTAGCAAAATGGTAATAAATCCTTTTATACTTCTCTAACATGGATTGGGTTTTCTTGAGTTCAAGAGTTTGGATTTGTTTCATAGTGTCTGAGATTTTGTCATTGAGAGAGGGGGAGTATGTGTGAGATAGGTCTGCTCTAAGTTGGCGAAGCTGGATATTCAAAGAGGATAAGGAGGACTTGCCTTTTGCCCGAGCCTCCCATTCGAATTGGATGAGGTGGCCTCTCACCACTGCCTTCAGGGCGGCCCACTGGTTTTGTGCTGAGGTCTGATCATTGTCATTAAGGGAGATATAATCTGTGATTATGTTCTGTAGGGAAGTCTTAAGATGTGGGTCTGTAAGAGTCCAGTCCTGTAGGCGCCAAGTGAGAGGAGGTGGGCGGGTGTATGGGCCTATTTGCATGTGGAGTGAGTCATGATCTGACCACGAAACTGGGGAGATAGTAGTAGAATAGACATTGTCAAGGAACTTGGCACATACAAAAAAGTAGTCTATGCGCGTATGTGATCTATGTGGAAAAGAGTAGAAAGTGAATTCCTTATCTTGTGGGTGTAGAGCACGCCAATGTATATATGTTTTAAGTAGACGACCCAATGTATGGATCTAGGCCCATTTTGGTATATTTCATGCCACCATTTCACTGCCAAATGCAATCAAATACAAAAATGTTTTAATTTTTTTCACAAACTTTGGGTTTCTCACTGAAATTATTTACATACAGCTGCAATCATGGCACAAATGGCTGTAAAAGCTTCTCTGGGATCCCCTTTGTTCATAAATAGCAGACATATATGACTTTGCATTGCTTTTTGAAATTAGAAGGCCACTAATTGCAGCTACGCACCACACTTCTATTATTCCCCGCCGTGAAGGGGTTAATTAGGTAGCTTGTAAGATTAATTTTAGGTTTAGTGTAGAGATTACCCTCTCATCTGACACTTCCCACTCCCTGATCCCTACCTGATCCCTCACAAACAGCTCTCTTCCCTCCCCCACCCCCCACTGGTCACCCTCATCTTAAGTACTGGCAGACAGTCTGCATAGGTGCCAACAGTCCCATTTTTGGTGGGACAGTCCCGGAATTTGGGACCCTGTCCTTGTCATTTAAATGTCTCGGACTGTCCCTGCACTCTTCCTCGTGTTATTTAAAAAAAAAAAGTTTTTGCTGCAGTTCCGAGTTCTGCCAGCAGGTGTCACTGTCAATAATGTAAAGAAGCATAGCAGAAACTGAATGGTAGCTACAACCTGCTTGTTGGTGTTTGCTGTGGGATGACTTTCCTGCTTCTGATTCAGCTCTAACACAGGCATCACACAGATGATCTTGTGGTAAGCCTGATAGAGAATGAATCAATCCCCTTGGAAACCTAATGTGAAATTGCTGGTAGGATCTGTTTGTGCAGGGTTATTTAGCAGCTGTAGTGAGGTGAGTGAATAACTGTTATGGTTGAACTCAGTTAGTTTAAAGGACATTGAGATTATCTGATCTTTGTGGGTTTATCAGTATTGCACTATTGTGTACTGTCCACTCCCTTTGTCACTGTTGTTTGATCACAGCTGAGTGCTGCAAGCTGGGTGACATTTCAGTAGTTAGCTCTGGGAAAGCAGATCTGCTTAGGTTAGTCAAGTAGTTTTGTATTTATGTTTCATGATCTTTCCTTCCTGTTTCCTTTTATTCATCTAAAATATATTCTGCACTATAATAAATATGCAGGGCTAAATTATGCTAATTATGTGGGTTTGGCAAAGTGGGCGGAACTTTAGGGCAGGGGGTGTGGTAAAAATTTTCAATTAGGTAATTGATAGCTTGAAAGTGTCCTTGGAATTTTTTTTTCAAATGTTGGCAAATATGAATATACAAGAAAGGAAAGGGCGGCGCAAAACACCTCTAAATGCAGACTGTTAGACCACAGTAAATTTTATTAGAACATATGACGAATAAACACTCACACTCTAAACCCTCAAACATATGAGGTATGTGCAATCCCAGCAATAAAAAGCAATCAAATGCTCAGTCAGATCGTGATGAAATTCCAGCACACAAACTGTCCCCAGCAATCGAATGTGCGGTTAACCACAGAGGTTAAAAACAGTTCACAGTATAAAAGTTTGTGAATAAAATAAGTCACTAAATGAAACGCCAAAAGCCCATACTGCACCAGACTGCTAGGTTGAGAAAGCCTGCTCTCCTGCAGCTGGTGTATGCGGCGTGGCGTGAAGACGGTGGGCGGGGCCTAACGCATTTCGTAGGACGTCTTCCTACTTCGTCAGAGGCTGCCCACACTCAGTCTCCGTCGTCTTTTATGATGCTTCTCCAATCCAGAACTGATTCACATTGGATGTCTACAAGACATCATTAAGGTGATAACATACAAAATACAAATATACCTGTATACTAATGTCAATCTCATCTCTTTTATGCCAATAAAAAGAACACTGATCATATGGTCCTTACATTCAATATCGATCGCTACTAATAATGATGAGGTATACATACACTGGTTTATAAGGGTTACTATTTGATTTCTATATTTCACATTATTTAGTACCTCAATTAATCTAAATCCCCAATTTTTTGATATGGGTTTTCAATGATCACTACTGTTAAAATTAACCTCATATATCTAGTAAACAAAGGATTAATTCATAATATGAACGATAACTTGATCCCTCAAATTTAATTGTGTAATTTATATAGCACAAAAAACATAGTAAAAATGCATTTAAGATGTGATGACACAACACTTAAAACCACCTTTAACATACAAAACTCATCAGAAAGTATAATAAATATGATAAAAAGATAATAAAAAAGATTTTACAATAAAATTGGAATAAAACCTACATCCATTTAATAAAACCTAAGAGTGAACACATAATCTGCATGCCTGTATCCATCTGACACAAGGTTTATCTTTAAAATAGTTTTATTAAATAAGTTTTTATTGAAATAAAATTATAATCGTAATAAACCTCACCAATTATTTTCTTACTGCACTTATATGTATATAACACACCCAATGGTTGTGCATGTACACACATGTGTGCACAAATACAACACACTCTTTGGAATGGCCACTCTTACTACTCATCCACTAAAAAAGCTGCAAGATCAATCTCTCTATTCATACCCTGAGGTTCCATTGAACCAAGGGTATGAATCCAAAATGTTTCCCTCCGTCTTAATGTGATTACTCTATTGCCCCCCCTCTTGTCCAATGGAACCCTTTCAATTGTCTTTACTTTTAGGCTACTGGGATCACCATTATGGACAAGATTAAAGTGGGCTGAGACCCCATGATTGAGAACACCTTTTTCAATATTTGTTAGGTGTTCTCTAAAACGGGTTTTCAGGCTACGTTTTGTTCTCCCTATGTAAATTTTCTCACACAAGCATGTTAGTTGGTAAACAACATGGGTACTCTTGCAGTTGATGGTGTCCTCAATCTCATATTTTTTCTTTCTATCTCTTAAAGATTGAAAACTGGTGTTACAGGGGTCAAAATGTGCACAACTCACACATCCCCTTCTACCACATTTAAAGAACCCCTTCGACCTTCTTTGTAACCAATTAACTTGTCTGCCCGTTTCCCTTAACCTACTGGGAGCTAGAATACTTTTAAAATTCTTGTTTCTCCTGAATACTGCATTGGGTCTGTCTGTTAGTACTTCTTTTAAAACAGGATCTTGTAAGAGAATTGGCCAATGTTTTGCTATACTTTTTTCTATCTGTCTAGAGGCTCGGTTATATTTAGTCACAAATAGAGGTTGGTCTTTCATAGGTTTCTTACATTGTTTTTTCTTCAACAAATCTGACTTATTGAGGTTCTTTGCTCTTGTGTATGCATTTTGTACTACCGAAGCCTCATACCCTTTACTTAAAAATCTATTTTTTAAAATGTCAGATTCTTTTATAAAGGTATCCTCATCCGTACAGTTCCTCTTAGCTCTCTGGAACTGTTCGTATGGAATATTTCGGATCCACTTATGATGATGGCCACTTTTAGCATGTAAATATGCATTTGTGTCCGTTTCTTTTCTGAACAGACTGGTAATAATTCTGCCATCTCTGTGTGATAGATTAAGATTTAAAAATGTAATGTTCTCTCTGCTATGAGATTCTGTAAACTTTAAATTCATCAGATTATAATTCACATGAGTCACTAAATCCTTAATACTATTCTCAGGTCCCTGCCAGATGATTAATATATCATCTATAAAACGACACCATTTTACTATATGGGGGGTGAGGGGATTCTCTTTAAAGATGAACATCTCCTCCCACCACCCCATATACAAATTCGCAAAATTGGGTGCGAATTTGGTACCCATGGCGGTCCCTGTTAATTGTAGAAAAAATTCATTTTCGAAAAGAAAATAATTATTTTCCAGAATGAATCTTATACTATCTTTGATAAATTCTCTTTGAGATAGATTAATATAATTTGTTTTTCTAAAATAATACTCAACTGCCTGTAAACCTAACCCATGTGGTTTTAAGTGTTGTGTCATCACATCTTAAATGCATTTTTACTATGTTTATTGTGCTATATAAATTACACAATTAAATTTGAGGGATCAAGTTATCGTTCATATTATGAATTAATCCTTTGTTTACTAGATATATGAGGTTAATTTTAACAATAGTGATCATTGAAAACCCATATAAAAAAATTGGGGATTTAGATTAATTGAGGTACTAAATCATGTGAAATATAGAAATCAAATAGTAACCCTTATAAACCAGTGTATGTACACCTCATCATTATTAGTAGCGATCGATATTGAATGTAAGGACCATATGATCAGTGTTCTTTTTATTGGCACAAAAGAGATGAGATTGACATTAGTATACAGATATATTTGTTCAATACCTAGCAGTCTGGTGCAGTATGGGCTTTTGGCGTTTCATTTAGTGACTTATTTTATTCACAAACTTTTATACTGTGAACTGTTTTTAACCTCTGTGGTTAACCGCACATTCGATTGCTGGGGACAGTTTGTGTGCTGGAATTTCATCACGATCTGACTGAGCATTTGATTGCTTTTTATTGCTGGAATTGCACATACCTCATATGTTTGAGGGTTTAGAGTGTGAGTGTTTATTCGTCATATGTTCTAATAAAATTTACTGTGGTCTAACAGTCTGCATTTAGAGGTGTTTTGCGCCGCCCTTTCCTTTCTTGTATTTGCATTAGTGATATCCAGCCTCCAGTGCTGTGTCTTATGGGAAGCTGCAACACCTGTCTCATACACTCCTGCCTGATGTAGTGATTTCCTGAAGCAAACATATCCTTTTGTTGTGTCTGGAAAATTCATTTGTGGTGTATGCTTATTTATTTGCACTGTGTATTCATTTGCATTGTATATATGATGTTTATCTACAATTGCCATATTATCTAATCATTTCATTTTTTACACCCTTTGTATTTACAGAGCGCTCTTTCATTTGCACTGTTTTAGTGTATGATTGTTGTTGGCAAATATGAGTCTGCCAAAATAGAAAATAGGCTTTTTTTTTTAAATTACTTTTTTTAAATATTTTTTAATTTTTCTGCTGTGTAGGATCCTCTTTACCCTCCAACTTTCCTGATCCTTACCAAACAGCTCTCTAAGCCTCCCCTCTCTAACTATATCCGCCATCTTAAGCACTGGCAGCAGTCTACCAGTACCTATAAAACATTTTTGTATTGCTTTTTTATTTATTTAATTAAAATAGTAGTAGTGTAGTGCCCCCCTTCCCCCCCTCTCACGATCATCATTTAGGGCCCACCACACCTGCAAACCCCTTTTTCTGTAGTGTAGCTGCCCCATTCCTCCCTGTCCCTTTTTTTTTTTTTCTGAAGCATAGGGCCCTCCCACTCCCTCCTCTTCACTGCAGAGCTAAGCACCCACCACCCGCCTCTCACTGGCACCAGCCACGATCGTTACAGACAGTGATCCACACCGTGTCACTGTCTGTAACAATCAGGCATCTGCCCTCATATGGAACCGCAGCACCGATCGGACTCCGGTTCCATATACCGGCAGATGCCTAAAGCTTCAGGAGCTCCAGATCTCAGCTGTAACTTTACAGCTTATCTTGTAGTACAATGAGAAAAGTACCTCAAGACGTCTATATACCTCAGATTGGGTGAAGGGGTTAAGATATAAAAGTGATTAGTGCTAGTTTCATGATTTCCAGTAAGAGAACTGTTAATATCCTGATATATGGAATTATATATATATATATATATATATATATATATTTTTTTTTTTTTTTTTTAAATGTTCTTTGTAATTCATTTTTTTTCTCTCTGTATTTTTGTTTGTTGAAAGATCACATTACAGATGGAAAGAGCCTGACATTTACAATGTTGTTATTTCTGTCTTTACATTTCAAAAATTTACAATATCTTAAAGGTGTGTAGACTTTTTATACCTACTATATATATACACATACCCATTAAACACAAAATTCTCACTCTGACATACAAAGCCCTCAACTGCACTGTGCCCCCCCCTACACCTCAGACTACTCTCCCTCTCGTCCCCTTCGCCCCCAATTCACGATCTCCTACTCACCTCCACTCTTGTTACCTTCTCACATTCCTGTTTACAAGACTTCTTCAGACTGGCTCCCATCTTATGGAACTCCCTGCCTCATCTCCCCGAGTCTTGAAAGCGCCAAGCGCTCGATAAAGACTGTACTATTCAGGGATGCATACAACCTACACTTACCTTCCTAACTCCATTGCTATCCCCTTGACCCCCTTAGCATGTAAGCCTATGAGCCCAGCTGTTTGTAGATCACCTTTATAAAAGCCGACTACAAAAGTGCAACTTTCAACAGGGTCCTCTACCCATTTGATTCCTAAAAATGTTATCTTGTATACCTCCTATGTTTATAGCGCTGCAGAATCTGTTGGTGCTCTAAAAATACCTGATAATAATAATAATTCCCATATATACCTGTCATGCAAGTACACACATGACATTTAGATAGTTTAACACGTCACCACTCTATTCAATTACACACACTCTGTTAACCCTATTAACTATATTTATAGTAATATGTTTGAGTTCTGATGTCCTGTCTTTAGTAATAAAGGCTAATGGCTCCCTTAAACCATTATCTATTTTAAGCAAGCATAATTTATTAATCTTGAACTACCTTGACTCGCTGTTACAGTTTTAATAGTACTTTTTACTATGTTGGAGTAGCGCTATTAAAAATACTGACACACTCTAAAAAAGCAAGTCCCAAAGAAAAAATGCTACAAATGTAATCTATGATTTTAGAGAGTGCTGGTTGAAAAAGGAAATATATTAATAATTCCTAAAAAAAAACCTTCTTATCGGTATTAATAACAGATGGGTTAATATACTATCTCCTTTGATAAATTATAATAGTCTAAGGGCAAATGTGCGCTGTAATTACAAGTGAGGCAAAATGTGAACACTACCTCGTGTTCGCATTGCATGGAAGCTTTGCGCTTACAAGAGCGTGCTTCCATAGGCTCCAATGGGAAACTTGTTATGATGCTTTCAGACACGGCATGAGAACTAGCTCAGCGAAGGGAGTAAGTCATGCAGCGATGGGCAGCAGATTTTAAATATATGTATACACATATTACACATATTACCACCTAGCGGCGAGCAGGCAACAGAACACTGCATGCATTTAACATTGCATAATCCACTGATTGTGCAATGCCCCACCTGCTTGCGTGGGCAGTCAATCACACACAAAAGGGGGCTGTCAATTCACTGTAGAGAATCATGTTCGTCCAATATCGCTGTCGGCATTTAACATTGCACAAGCATTTCTTGTGAAATGCTTGTGCAATGCTGCCCCCTGCACATTGGCGGCTAATCGACAGCTAGCATGAGGTGTCAATCATCCCGATCATATCTGCAGTCCTAAAAGGTGGCGGACAAGTTAAATGTCTTACGACCGCTGCTTCTTGACTTACTTTTCCGGCGAGCTGTAAACTTTGGGCGTAGAAAGCAGTATTCGCTGCTTATTAAATCTACCCCATAGACTGCAAGCTCTTTGGACCAAGGACCTCCCCATCTCTAATAGATGTGTTTAGTCTCTTATGTATTTGTATCTTATCACAAATCTTTTCATTGTATACCCTTAGCTCTGCACCCTGTGCTACTGAATGTTGTGGTGCTATACAAATGATAAATAATATTACTAAAAATACAAATAATACTAATAATATGAGTCTGAAGTAAAAAACAAATTGTTAGTGTTTAGAAAATTTAATAAAATTTGAAAATCTGGTGAAAAAAAATAAAATTTCATGATTGAGCTAATGCATGCAATAAAAAAAAATAATTACCTCCATTATCAGATGTGCAAGAAAGCCAGTGTTTATGAGTCTGTGATTGGCTGAAATCTGTCACATGAAACAGAGGACAAGGAAATTAATGGAAACAAATTTAAAAAACTGTTCATCATTTGAAATTTAAAGTACATGCTATTGCCTCATATTTTTATTATGTACTTGTTGGTTATGCAATTTCTCTCTATTAAATGGTCCTTTAAAGTTCTTGTGCTTTTACTTAGTTGATAGAAAATATATCTATAATTTTAGTGTGAATTTTTCCCTGTGTACTTTAAATAAGAAATTTATTTTGCTGCACACTTTTAATACAAATTGTAATGTGGATAATATTAATGTGATTTTAATCCTTATTTTGATTTTCACATTGTTCTTTCAAACATATTTTTAAACTGTTTATTTTATTTCGGAATAGTTTGGATTTTGGGATATTTATATTATGTAATTTAGGCAATATTTACATGTCATAACACAGCTGATACCTACAATCTATAGGTAGTTTTATATCATTTTTATTATATTTTATTTACATAGTACCATCGGAAAGATAGTACAGTCCTGTAATCAGAAAGGTAATATTTGTGGATTTAATTAAATATAAACTATTATTTGCATTTTTAGAAAATAAAAACAAAAAACAAAACAAGGACAAAGGAAGAGAATATTGTGACTAACAGTAGGGGAAAAATATTAATTTTTGATAATTTTATTTAAAAAAAAATTATTAATTAAAAAGTTTGGATTAAAGAATAAATTTATATTTTGGAATTTCGGATTTGGGGATTTGTATCTGTGTAATGTATGTATCTTTCCTTTGCAAATGTAGGTATGACAGAGATACATAGATCCCAAAGTAAGAGAATACAATGGAGAACCTCATACCACTGACGAAGAGAGGGAGAATCTCATCTGAGCAGAGAGATATAATAAATTTGGCCCTAAAACATAATCTGTTACATACCCTGCATAGAATGAATAATCTGACCATTTGCCACTAGAGAGGTCTTTAAATTAATAGTAAATTTAGAAGTTATCCAGTTTTTCATTGAAATTCTTCAGCTTCAGGATGTTTTTTCATTGGACAGTTTTAAATGTAGGAGACTAGAGAGAGTAAAATAGAAAGCAGTGAAAGAATACAGAAACAGATATAAGACAATATCGGACATGATGAAATACAGTGAAGGGGCCCAGGAAATTAGACAAGGTTGATAACAAAAGGTGCTCTGAGAACCTTTGGTTGCCAAAGAACATTCCAACGCATTGCATAGCTATGTAACACTTTTGCCAAACTCTTTGGAAGCCAATGGTTTGATGACAACATATTTGTGCAAGTGACAATGCCATTTATCAGAATTCTCTTGTTATCTATTAACCCATTAGGTCAAATGATCAATAAGAATACCTACTAGTACACTTGAAATGATCTGTCATAAGCATTTTTTGCTGACACATTGAGAATCTCCCATATGCTGCTGGCTAAAAAGCGCTATTAATGTCAGCAGCTTCTCTGGGGGTGACGGATAGCTTTCTGCCAGTGCTACACACAAGCTATGACAGCAGCATGTCATTAGACAGCTTATTTGTTGAAACTGTTTTTTAAAAGGCTCGTGAGTCTCTTTATGGATATGTGCTGGCTATATCTCAGGACATAACAGTAAAGGTTTGTGTGCCTTTCATTAGCTGTTCTATAGAGCACTCAGCTCACAGACTCTGGAATTTTGCTTTACTTTAGATCAATTTTAAGGTGTAATGCCTTCAAGAGAATTTCTGGGAAAGATGCAGAATATAGATTCAGACTTAATTAAGTTTTAAGGATCATCTTTGAAAAACATATGTAGAACGTCTAGGGTAAATTGTCCAGTAAAAAACTGCTTTAATGCAAGCTGCGTTCTTTATATTTAAGTCTCTCTCTTCAAATGCATCAATAAACTTCACTACAATGTGGCATTTTCCAATCAGCAAGGTTGTTTTATGTCTCATTACTAACTTACTGGAAAATAGCTTATTGAGTTCATTGTGTTAATCTTCTGTCTTGGAATCTAATCCTTAGCTTTTACCATTTACAGGAAAACAAAAACACTTTACTGTTAAGAATTGATTGTATCTAGTTTAATTAAAATATTGTTCAGCAAATGTTAACAAATTAGTATAGATGTAACAAAGTGCATTTTTCATTAAAGGGTCATTAAAGGGATATGAAACCCAACATTTTTTCTTTCATGATTCAGGTAGAACATACCATTTTAAACAAATTTCTTCATTCTCTTGGTATCCTTTGTTAAAAAGTTAACATAGGTAGGCTCAGGAGCTGGGAGGTAGCTGCTGATTGGTGGCTGCACACATATGTTCATTGAGACCAAGTGGGTTCAATGGACCCAGGCAGCCCTTTACTAGGGGCAGCACTTCAGTGATTGAGTCAGTCACTGTCAGACCCAGACCACTCCTGTCCTCTATCTCTGTGGGGAAAGTCGCAGGCTCCCAGCAGCATAACTTCATCATGCACAAAGATACAGGTCAGGGGCAACATTCAAGGTGGTACAAGTGCATCTCTTCTTTAATTTTGTTTCCACTTATTGTGCAATTGTGCATAAGCATTGTTTGCATGCAGGTAGGTAGGCTTAGTAAGGTTAGCGGCCAGGCTAGTAGGTTGATATGCTAATCAGTAATGTTACTACTGGGGGGGTCATTTCATTCTCGGACCCAGGCAGCACAATATATTAAGTAAACCCTGTAGATATGTATTGTATATATATATATATATATATATATATATATATATATATATATATATATATATATATAAATATATAAAAAATAATATTTATTATTAAGTGAAGAACAAAGGTGAAGATGTGAAGAACATAGGAATTTTAAGTATTTATATTCAAAACACATTAAAACACATTAAAAAATGATATTAAATGTTTCAAGGTATTTGACTGGGAAGGGCTCAAAAGTGTGTATATATATATATATATATATATATATATATATATATTTACACATATTAAACACATAAATACACACATATATATATATATATACACACGTATAGAGATGTGCATTTGTTTTTTGACGAATGCACATTCGTCACACAAAAATCGAACTTTCTTTATGCTTTAACAAAATGAAAATCCGAAAGAATGCACCAACGAAAATAAAGAAAACAAATAAATACTGACAAAAATCGTCAGTATTCATTTGTTTCCTTTATTTTTTTATAAGTGCTTAATACTTATGACAAAATACAAAGGGGGGGCAAAGTCCATTCAGATGTATGCACTGTAGATCATATAGTGATATAGGCAAGTCTTTACTGCACACTGCATATGAAATGACCGATACTAATGAAAAATTGAGAGATACCCCCCAATGGTCCCCACAGTTCAATATCTAGAAGTAGCACACATTGGCACCTGTAGTGCAAAATTGAAAATCAAGGTTGACTTACCATCCTCCTGTTTCTTGGTGTAGTGCCTGTCCTGGTTTCGATGCTGTGTGCCTGTGCAACTGAACACATCCACCAGACGTTTTCTTTCCTTCTGTCCAGGTGCTCTCTGTCCTTATCTGGCACCCCTTATCGGTGGTTCAAGGAAACACTAGAATTAGATCAGTCTAATGCAGTGTGGGCAACTGCCTCTGCAGTAAATATATATATATATTCCACCCACTACTTGTGCTCTCTGTGGCCTCAAATTATGAATTATCAAGAAAAAGTGTATCAGGAGCACCAAAGTAGTGAGTAAAAATTTAACGAAAACAAATGTAAATGTTTAAAGGGACACTAAACCCAGTTTTTTTCTTTCATGATTAGGATAGAGCATGCAATTTTAAGCAACTTTCTAATTTACTCCTATTATCAATTTTTCTGTGTGATGCATAGGAGCCAGCCCTTTTTTGGTTGAGAACCTGGGTTATGCTTGCTTATTGGTGGGTAAATGTAATCCTCCAATAAGCAAGCGCTATCCATGGTGCTGAAACTAAATGGGCTGGCTGCTAAGATTTACATTCCTGCTTTTAAAATAAAGATAGCAAGAGAACGAAGAAAAATGGATAATAGGAGTAAATTAGAAAGTTGCTTAAAATGTCATGCTCTATCTGAATCATGAAAGAAAAAAGTTGGGTTCAGTGTCCCTTTAATGAAAATTCGAAAGAAACGAAAACCTGAAGTATAACTTTTTACACAGGACTTACTCTGCTGAGCTGAGGATATTGTGAGTCTCTTAATAGTTCTGTCACAAAGTGGTAACTTTTAAACTGCAACATAGCGGATACTTTATTCAAGACCACCTTCTGCACACTATATGGAAAAAGCACAACTGACGTTTTCGTATCCTTGTCAGTTGATCTAAAGAACTACTCTATTATAAGTTCTTTAATTGATGGTCTCCTCCCCCCTGGAGAATTTTTAATTTTTTGTTTTTACTTTTTATTCTAATTATTTCTTTGATTAAATACAAGTTTATTATATACTTTTTCTGGCATGTTTTGCTAATTAAGCTGCTATCGTACAGCGCAATAGTGTTTTTTCCTTTTAGGATTTTTTATTGTGTAATATTACCTTTGTTTTGTGCAACATGACAGGTCTTAAGTCATACTAAATATTTTAGTATAGTTTCGGCTTGTGCTTGAGCGCAAACTATAATTTTCAACCTGTAATATGAGTGCAAGTTAGTGCGGTTGCGATATTCATGGAAAGTACAGGTTGCGCTCAAGTGAAGTCGTCAAACCCTAACCCTTATCTGGTTAGCACACTTTCACATGGACTTGTAATATCAAGTGGTGCGCTAATGTTAGCGCGCTCCAGCGATATTGAGTATCGCGACTCACAATATCATTAACTCGCCATTTGTAACCCAGCCTTAGTGTTTAATGTCCCTTTAAGTCAGAAGTGTCTTTCCTTAAATCCACTTTGTTTTTTATAGTCTTATTCATTGTTAAAATGTGCACTTTTATGCTATTTTTTATGCTATTACTATATAATAATTTAAAAAGAAATTCTGAAACTCTTAAAATAATCTGACAAGGAATGTGCTTATGTCACTAAAAGGAATTCAAAGAGCTTTGTACCAGCCTCTCTTCATAGCTGTTAGTTGTAAGATCAGCTCAATTATAATTATATTTCTCTCTCGTAACTCTTTCCTTTTCACCTTAAAGGGACACGATACCCACATCCCCCCCCCCATGACTCAGATAGAGAATAACAATTTTAAACAACTTCCCAATTTACTTCTATTTTCAATTAATCTTCATTTTCTTATACAGTAGCAATTAGCGCTTATAAAATTAACCAGAGATCAGATGTGCCCCAAATGCCCCCAAAATACAATATAGTCTATTTTATTAAAAAATGTAAATTGTACCTTTGCATTGCGGTCTATGGGAATTGTGTGTTCCTAGTAAATAAATATGTATATGCTTATATACATATATATTTAAGGGTTAATATGTGTATATACAGTACATATATATTTACAATTCGCTGTAAATTGTACCTTTACATTGCGGTCTATGGGAATTGTGTGTTCCTAGTAAATAAATATGTATACGCTTATATACATATATATTTAAGGGTTAATATGTGTATATACATATATATTCACAATTAGCTGCTGCAACTTACCCACTTCTCTCACTTCTCTGCGCTTTAGTTCTGTGCCGTCTATGCTACAGCGGATCATGTCCGTCCGTCATTTCTTAAATCGGCCCCTATGACTTTAATTACTTGGAGGATCAAGAGTACTAAAATTACATGCTCTAATGATTTTGAGCATGTAATGTGTGCAATATAATGTCCCTTTAATTTTATACAGCAGTATCAGTTGTGTACTTCCTACTAAACCTCATTAACTCTCTGGCAAATGTCAACTTCTCTATTGGCGGAGAATGACATTACTCTGAAAGCTTGAAAGGAAATGTTTATTTATTCAGGACAGGTGCATGCATGGAAAATATTTTGAATTAGGCTCTAATTGAAACAAAGTAAAATTTCCCTTTAAAAATGCCATAAGGCAAGAATATCTTTTATCTGTTTTCTCTCTCTCAGCAATCAGCTAGAGACTTACAGAAATACTCAGGGGCAAGAGTTAGAAACCTTTACATTGATGAACAGATAATCTTACATGTTGGGCAGAACTGACCAGCATGTGGCTGAAGATCATCTAATTCTCTAGAGAAAGAAGCCAACATCAGACTGTCTGCTCTGAGGCTCTTTCATTCCCATAAGATGTGCCCTTTCACTTAATATTCTAAAATACAAACATTCAATTTTTGCAATTCCTCTTTCAGAGTTCTAGAAATAAATATGACTCATTTAGTAGATTTAGATTATCTCCTCCTTGGGAATATTGAGTGTTTATGTATTTTTTTTTAATGGATTTAAAATCATTTTTGAATGAACAGATAATGAACTGCAGCTTTTAACCACAAACAACTTAATTGAATAGCATTAATACATTTGAATTGGTATAACGTAACCATATTGAACTGCTTGTCTCAGCTGTATGTTGATGCAATGGCCAAATATTTAGTAGTTCACTTGCAAAGTTTAATTTACTAGAAAATGCAAATATAGTTTTGTGTTTATCATACCAATGAGTAAAAAACAGTAGCACATTTACTTAATTAAACTTCCAGGTGTAACCAATATGCAAATGACAGCAACATTGATGATTAATATTAATTTTAATTGAAGGGTCAGTAAACACATCTTTAATCATTCAAAAAAAGGTATTTTAAAAAAATATTTTAGTTTTTTGTAAACATGAATATTTGGTATTGTCTAAAATGCAAATTTGTGATGAAAAAAATAAATATTTGTTTTTTTACAATAGACTTGTGCATTTTTTTGGTATAAATGTGAATTTGTAAGGTAAACACGGATATTCGTTTTGTTTTTCACAAAATTAATATCCAAACAAATGCACCAACTAAGTTTAAAGAAAATGAAGAAATACTGATAAAATACATTAGTATTCATTTTTTCTTTAAATCACCTTAGGGTTTAAAATACTTAAAGGGAAAATAAACACAACATTTTTTTTCTCTCATGATTCAGATAGAGCATGCGATTTTAAGCAACTTTCTAATTTACTCCTATTATCAATTTTTCTTCATTCTCTTGCTATCTTTAATTGAAAAAGAAGGCATCTAAGATAGGGAGCCAGCCAATTTTTGGTACAGACAACCGGACAGCACTTGTTTATTGGTGGTTTAATTTATCCAACAATCAGCAAGAACAACCCAGGTTGTTCACCAAAAATGGGCCAGCTTCTAAACTTACATTCTTGCTTTTCAAATAAAGATTCCAAGAGAATTAAGAAAAGTTGATAATAGGAGTAAATTAGAAAGTTGCTTAAAATTGCATGCTCTATCTGAATCACAAAAGAAAAAATTTGTGTTCAGTGTCCCTTTAACCCCTTAACGACCGACGACATACAGGGTACGTCGTAAACCCCCCCCCCCCCGTCAGGGGTTTCAAGTGGTGGAAGCGATCCTGATCGCTTCCAGCCACTTTCAAGGTATTGCCCTGATGCCTCGATATTGAGGCATCACTGCAATACCTTTTTTGGCACACCGATGCAGAGATAGCCACTCTGTGGCCCTCTCTGCATCGGCCAGAGATGGTGCCGACCATTGGTGGGAGCCTTTCCAGTGAGGCGACCCATCACTGGCAAACTTCCGAACAGCAGTGCTGTCTCCGGTGCGCATGGGGGGTGGGGCGCGTGCACGCGTGTGTGTTTACGCGTGCCCGCGATTAGCAAAAACATTGAAGTGGTGGGAGAGGGTGGTGGGTGGCAGAGGAGGGGGGCATACATTTTTAAAAGGAATCTGGGAGGGGGAGGGAGTAGGGTATGGAGTGGGGGCAGCTACACTACAAAAAAAGTGTTTTTTTTGTTAAAAAAAACAAACACATTATAATGCAAAGAGGGTACTGGCAGACAGCTGCCAGTACCCAAAATGGTGGCAAAAAGTTAGTGGGAGGAGGGTTAGAGAGCTATATGGGGAGGGATCAGGGACGTTGGGGGCTAAGGGAGGATCCTACACAGCAGAATATATATATAAAAAAGCCTTTTATTTTAGCCAGTACTTAAAGGGACAGTAAACCCACAAAATAATGTTATATAATTCTGCACATAGTGCAGAATTATATAACATCAGCTTAGCACAAACTTTGTACCTTAAAAGATTAAAGTGAAAAAATGCTACGAAATTTACTTTCACAATACGCCGCTCCTGGCTCTACTAAGTGGTTTGTTTTACCTAAGCCATCGGGCACGCTGTCTATTCACAGCCGGCCCGATCGCTCCATTAAACTCAATGTAACTCGCTCCTGCTACCTGACCAGAGCGGGAGCGAGTTACATTGAGTTTAATGGCGCAATCTGGCTGGCTGTGAATAGACAGCGTGCCCGATGCGCTTAGGGGAAACAAACAGACCCACTCAGTAGAGCCAGGAGCGGCGTACTGTGAAAGTAAATTTCGTAGCATTTTTTCACTTAAATCTTTTAAGGCACAAAGCTTGTGCTAAGCTGATGTTATATAATTCTGCACTACAGGGAGTGCAGAATTATTAGGCAAATGAGTATTTTGACCACATCATCCTCTGGTGTGGTGTGACTGAACATAAGTATGTCTCGAGTTGGGATAGTTTTACTAAAACTGGGAAACTTGTGAATATTTGATGGCCCTGAGAACACTGTTATTCTATCTAGGTATCCTGCTGTTATTAAGGCTAATGATAGTCAAATGAAATCCATAAAGAGCTGATATATGGACAACTTTGCTAAAGAAATATGGGGGCTCTATTTCACATACAGGGAGTGCAGAATTATTAGGCAAATGAGTATTTTGACCACATCATCCTCTTTATGCATGTTGTCTTACTCCAAGCTGTATAGGCTCGAAAGCCTACTACCAATTAAGCATATTAGGTGATGTGCATCTCTGTAATGAGAAGGGGTGTGGTCTAATGACATCAACACCCTATATCAGGTGTGCATAATTATTAGGCAACTTCCTTTCCTTTGGCAAAATGGGTCAAAAGAAGGACTTGACAGGCTCAGAAAAGTCAAAAATAGTGAGATATCTTGCAGAGGGATGCAGCACTCTTAAAATTGCAAAACTTCTGAAGCGTGATCATCGAACAATCAAGCGTTTCATTCAAAATAGTCAACAGGGTCGCAAGAAGCGTGTGGAAAAACCAAGGCGCAAAATAACTGCCCATGAACTGAGAAAAGTCAAGCATGCAGCTGCCAAGATGCCACTTGCCACCAGTTTGGCCATATTTCAGAGCTGCAACATCACTGGAGTGCCCAAAAGCACAAGGTGTGCAATACTCAGAGACATGGCCAAGGTAAGAAAGGCTGAAAGACGACCGCCACTGAACAAGATACACAAGCTGAAACGTCAAGACTGGGCCAAGAAATATCTCAAGACTGATTTTTCT